>NC_092278.1:8714884-9014884 GCF_036320965.1 Panulirus ornatus | reverse complement strand
ATGATTAAAACAAAATTGTTGTTAATAACAAAATATATCCCCAACGACAAAATTAACGATAGCAATATAGCCAGCAAGTAAATATAGCGACCAAGATAATGTAGTTAGGATGTCATTATATTGAAAATAACAATACAGCCACAATGGCAATATCGTCACCATGACAATGGAGCTACCATGAAAATATAGTAACATTGACAATGTAGCTATTATGATAAAAAAAAATCCCATGGAACATATCCAAAATAACAGTTTATTTGCTAAGACACTATATCACCATGCCAATATCGCCAAAATGTTAGTCTAGGCATCATGGCACTATACCACCAAAAAAAGAAAATAAGCGCGACAATGACATAGCTAACTTAACAATATAGATACCCTGATAATATATTCAATATGAAAAGACAGTCACCTCCTTACAGTATAACAAAAATGAAAAATAGCTATCATGGCAATGTAGTCACCTATCAATATAGTCACCATGGCAATATAGTTACCATAACCATGTAATCATAACTGGAATATAACCAACATGACTATATAGTCAAGATGACATGCAACCATCATGACAATACAGGCAACATGACATTAGAGTCTCTACGACAATATTGCAATCGCTTCAACAAATTAAATGATAATATAGATATTACTGGAACACAGTCACCATGACAGTATTATCACAAATGCAATATAACCGCGATAACAAAATTATCCTACCATGAAAATTTAGCCACCCTGCTACTGCAATATAGATAACATAATATTACATTCACTACGACAGTACTGAAACCATGACAATATAGCATATCATGACAATGTAGTCACCTGATGACAGTCGCGCACCAGCTACCGACGTGTACGGAGCTGCTGTCGTCTTTCAGAGCTAGGTTGTAGCTATTCCTCCCTGCGTTGTCGCTACCCTTGCTTTGTTTAGAAGGTTTTATCTTGTATGATCATGATTGGTGTATGATTATCGAAACCATAATGTGATATCTTTTGTATTTCATTGTAATGAATTTGTCATAGTAATTATATTTTCATGTATGCTATATTGTTATGGTAGGTAAATTTTCATGGTTGTTCCACTGTTTTATTGGCCATAGTGTCAAGGTGACTGTATTGTGATGATAAATCCTGTCTTCTTCGCTATTTTGTCATGGAGACTATATTCTCTTGGACGCTATATGTTTGGTATGATCCAAAAATGACTATTTTCTCACAGTATCTATATTTTCATGTGGCTGTATTCTCAGAGTGGATATAATTTATAAATGCGTTTATTGTTGCGTTGACTATATTGTCATATCATTAATGTGATCATGGTGGCTTTATTGTTAAGGTGAATATATTATCGTCTTGACTATATTATCAGAATGGCGAAACTGTCACTTTAAAGATATTCATATGGAGGCTATATTTTCTCGACAAATATATTTATATGGACGCTATATTTTCATGATGTTCATGTACTCATTGTATATTCATTATCAAGGTGACGCTAATGTCCTGGCGATTGATTTATATCGAGAGATTATTGTCATGATGGCTGTACTGTCTTGATGGCTGAATAGTCGTTTGCTATTTTTTCAATAGTACTCTTTTTGTGAAGATGGCTTTATTGTCAGTGAAGCTGGAGAATCGTGGGGAACATATTTTCATAGTTGCAGTATTGTCATTATGAACATACCGTCGTTCTGGTTATCATCTCTTTTTCTTTACGTTGCTATGATGTATATATCGTCACCTTGACTATAGTGGCAAGGTGATCTTTTTTATAGGTGCTATACTGTCATTTTCTAATCATGCATATTTTGTCACAAGCGATATATCATTTTGATAACTTTATTATTAAGGTGACAGTATTTTAGTAGCGACTATATTGTCATAATGACTATAATCTCAGAGTGGCTATATTGCCATGGTCGCTATTTTATCATGATATTTATGTCATAGTGACTGTATTTTCATGGCAGCTTTTTAATGGTGTATAAAATTTTGTCCCTGAGGTTATACTATAATAGAAGCGAAATTTCTATTTTTCATTAAATGATCAAGTGACTACATTGTCATGATATGCTATATTATTATGGTTCTAGTACTGTCGTGGTGAATGTTTTGTTATTGTGGCTATATTGTAATGGAAGCCATAGTGGCAGGGTGACTATATTTTCATGGTAGGATCATTTTATTATGACGATTATATAACATTTCTGAGTATATTGTCATCGTGATTGTGTTGCCATAATATCTATATTTTCATTTAACTTGTTGAATTAGTGTCAATATTGTCTTAGAGACTGTATTTTGATGTTTTCTGTATTGTCATGGTATTTGTATTGTCATCGTGACTATAAGGACATGGTGACTATATTACCATTAAGAATACATTGCTATGGTAATCATACTGCCATGATGGCTATATTGTTTGGTTACCATATTGCCATGATGGCTATATTGTTTAGTTACAATATTGCCATCATGGCTATTTGTCATTTTTTTTTGTATATTTCATGGAGGTGGCTCTCTTTTAATGTTTTCTATATTGTCAGAGTAGTATATTGTCAAGTTAGCTATATCGTTGTGATGAGTATTTTTTCTGTTGATATATTGCCATGATGGCTATACTAACATTTTAGAGATATTGGCATGGTGATATATCGTCTTAGCAGCTAAACTCTTGTTGTGGCTATCTTTTGGGTATTTTCTATCATGAATATTTTGCCATGGCAGCTACATTATCAAAGTTACTATATTTTCATGGTAGCTATATTGTCATGGTGACGACATTGGCACGGTGTCTGTATTGTAATTCTCAATACAATGCTCGCTACATTATCTTGGTCGCTATAACAAGTTGATGGCAGTATTGTCTTGATTAATTTTGTCGTTGGGGATATATTTGTCACTACCTACAATATTGTGTGATTATATGATCATGATAACAATATATTCATGGCGGCTTCTTTGGTATTGTAAGTGTAAGTGTATGGATATCATATCATTATGTCACTTATACTGTCATGGTTTTTATACTGTGATATTGTTTATGTCAACTTGCTGATTATATGATCATGATTGGTCTATGATTATGGTAACTATATTGTAATGCCGATGATATTTCATTATGATAATTTTGTCATGTTGACTAAAATTTCATGACATCTATAATGTTTTGGCAGATACAGTTTCATGATTGTTATATTGTTTTATGGTCTATAATGTCAAGGTGTCTATATTATAATGATATATCCTGTCTTGATCGCTATTTTGTCATAGAGACTATGTTCTCCTGAAGGCTATATGTTTGCTATGATTCAAAAGCGACTATTTGTCACAGTATCTATATTGTCATGTAGTTATACTGCCATATTGAATATGATTTGTATATTTCTTTTTTGCTTCTTTGACTGTATTGTCACATCAGTTATATGATCACTGTGCCTACCTATCATAACAATATAGCTTACATGAAAATATAGTTACTATGACAAATTCATTACAATGAAATACAAACGATATCACATTATGGTTTCGATAATCATACACCAATCATGATCATATAAGATAAAACCTTCAAAACAAAGCAAGGGTAGCGACAACGCAGGGACGAATACCTACAACCTAGCTCTGAAAGACGACAGCAGCTCCGTACACGTCGGTAGCTGGTGCGCGACTGTCATCAGGTGACTACATTCTCATGATATGCTATATTTTCATGGTTTCAGTACTGTCGTAGTGAATGTATTATTATGTTAGCTATATTGCAGTGGCAGGGTGGCTAAATTTTCATGTTAGGATAATTTTGTTATCGCGGTTATATTGCATTTGTGATAATATTGTCATGGTGACTGTGTTCCAGTAATATCTATATTATCATTTAATTTGTTGAAGCGATTGCAATATTGTCGTAGAGACTCTAATGTCATGTTGCCTGTATTGTCATGATGGTTGCATGTCATCTTGACTATATAGTCATGTTGGTTATATTCCAGTTATGATTACATGGTTATGGTAACTATATTGCCATGGTGACTATATTGATAGGTGACTACATTGCCATGATAGCTATTTTTCATTTTTGTTATACTGTAAGGAGGTGACTGTCTTTCCATATTGAATATATTGTTAGGGTAGCTATATTGTTAAGTTAGCTATATCATTGTGGTGCTTATTTTCTTTTTCTGGTGGCATATTGCCATGATGCCTAGACTATTACTTTGGCGATATTCGCATTGTGATATAGTGTCTTAGCAAATAAACTGTTATTGTGGATATGTTCCTTGGATTTTATTATCATAGTAGCTACATTGTCAATGTTACTATATTTTCATGGTAGCTCCATTGTCATGGTGACGATATTGCCATTGTGCCTGTATTGTTATTTTCAATATAATGCCATACTAACTACATTATCTTGGTCGCTATATTTACTTGCTGGCTATATTGCTATGGTTAATTTTGTCGTTGGGGATATATTTTGGTATTAACTACTATTTTGTTTTAATCATATGATCATGATAACAATATTTTCATGGCGGCTTATTTGGTAATGTGAGTACAAGTGTATGGATATCATATTATCATGTCACTATATTGTCATGGTTTTTATACTGTGATGGTGTTTATGTCAGCCTCCTGATGATATTATCATGATTGATGTATGATTATGGTGACTAAATTGTAATGGCGATTATATTTCATTGTGACAATTTTGTCATGTTGCCTGCATTTTCATGGTAGCTATATTGTTATGGCAGGTACATTTTCATAGTTTTGTTTCATTGTTTTATCGGCTATACTGTCAAGGTGACTATATCTTAATTAAAAATCTTGGTCGCTATTTTGTCATGGACACTATATTGTCCTAGAGCCTATATGTTTGCTATGATCCGAAAGAGACTATTTTGTCAGAGCATCAATATTGTCAGGTGCTTATATTGCCATAATGAACATAATTTGAAGGCTTCCTTATTGTTGCGTTGACTGTATTGTCATATCACTTATATGATCATGGCTCTATTGTTATAGTGAATATATTGCCGTCTTGACTATATTATCATATTGGCTAAATTGTCATGGTAAGTATGTTGACATTGAAGCCTTATTTTCATAATGTTTATATAGTCAGTGAATTATATCGTGACATTATTGTCATAGTGGCTGTACTTTCATGGTGGCTATATAGTCGTTTGCTGTATTTTCACTGTTACTCTTTTGTGAAGATTGTTTTATTGTCATTGTAGCTATAGTGTCATGGGGGATATATTTTCATAGCAGCAGTATTGTCATTATGAACATACCGTCATTTTGGGTATCTACTCATTTTGGTTATATTGCGAAGATTTACATATCGTCACCTTCGCCAGATTGTCAAGGTGATCTCTTTTATAGTTGCTATGCTGTCATTTTTTTTGGTCATGTATATTTTTTCATAAACGATACATTATCGTGATAACTTTGCTATTAAGGTGACAGTATATTGTCATTGTGACAATGTTGACAATATGACCATAATCTCTTAGTGGTTATATTCCTAAGATAACTATACTTTCATGGTGACTATTTCATGATGATGGTTATAATGACAGTTTGACTGCATTTTCATTGTAGCATATTTAATGGTGTTGATTTTGCCATTGAAGATATATTATAAAAACGAAAATTTCCTTTTTTTTAAATTATCATGTGAATATATTGCCATGATATGCGATATTGTTATAGTTTCAGTACTGTCATGTTGAATGTATATTATGTTGGTTACATTACAATTAAAGTCATAGTGGCAGGGTAACTATATTTTCATGGTTGGATCATTTTCTTATAGCGATTTTATTGTATTTGTGTGTATATTCTTATGGTTACTGTGTTGCCGTAACTTCTATATTGTCCTGGACACTATATATCCTGAAATCTATATTGTCATATCAGTTATAGAATCATGGTAGCTTTATTGTCATAGTGAATATCTTGTCGTCGTGACTATATTATCATAATGGCTAAATTGTCATTGGAAATATGTTGACATGAGGGCTATATTTTCATGATATTCATAAAGTCATTGAAAGATTACTATCAAGGTGACTCTATTAGCCTGGCGATTGATGTATATCTTGACATTATTGTCACGATAGCTGCATTGTCATGGTGGATATATAGTCGTTTCCTGTATTTTCAATGTTACTCTTTTGTGAAGATTGCTTTATTGTCATTGTAGCTATAGTGTCATGGGGAATATATTTTCGTAGTAGGAGTATTGTCATTATGAACATATCGTCATTTTGGCTATCTGCTCATTTTGGTTACATTGCGAAGATTTACATATCGTCACCTTGGCTATATTGGCAAGGTGATCTCTTTATAGTTGTTATATTCGTCATTTTTTTTAATCACGTATATTTTTTCATGAGTGATACATTATCTTGACAACTATATCATTAAAGTGACAGTATATTGTCATGGTGACTATATTGTCATTATGACTACAATCTCTTAGTGGCTATATTGCTAAGATAACTACATGTGACTATATTTTCATTGTAGCTTATTTAATGGTGTTGATTTACCCTTGGATATATATCATTATAAACACGGATATTTCATTTTGTTTAAATTATGAGGTGAATACATTGTCATGATATGCTATATTGTTACAGTTTCAGTACTGTCATGGTGAATGTATATCATGTTGGCTACATTACAATTGAAGCCATAGTGGCAGGGTGGCTATATTTTCATGGTTTGATCATTTTGTAATTAGTATTTTATTGTATTTTTGAATATATTGTCATGGTGACTATGTTGCCATAATTTCTATATTGTCATTTGATTTATTAAATTGATGGCAATATTGTCATAGAGATTGTATTGTCATGTTGCATGTATGGTCATCATGGTTGTCTTGTCATCGTGACTCTATGGTCATGATGGCTAAATTGTCGTTAAGATTACATTCTTATGGTAACTATATTGCCATCATGGTTTTTTTTTGTCAGAGTTGCTATATTGTTAAGTTAGCTATCTTATTGTGGTGGGTATTTTTTTTCCTTTTGTTATATTGCCATGATGGCTATATTAGAATTTTGGCAAGATTAGCATGGTGATATAGTGTTCGCATCCCAACTGTTGTTTTTGACATTTTTTCATGGGAATACATTATCATGGTAACTACAATGTCAAGGTTACTATATTTCATGCAAGCTACATTGTAAAGATGACGATATTGGCATGGCGGGTGTATTGTTATGTTCAATATAACGCCATCCTGGCTACATTATCTTGGTCGCTATAACAACTTGATGGATATATTGCTACGGTCAATTTCATCGTTTGGGATGTATTTTGTCTTTACCTACAATTTGGTTGTGATTATATGATCATGATAATATTTCTATGACGGCTTATTTGGCATCTTTAGTGTATCTGTCTGGATATCATATCATCATGTATCTTAGTCTGTCATGCTTTTAAACGGTGATGGTGCTTATGTGAAAATGCTTATTACATTATCATCATTAATGTATGATTATTTTAACTATATAGCAATGGCAATATCTTTTTTGATCATTTTGGTATGTTGACTTCATTTTGATAGTAGTTATACTGGTATGGCAGGTACATTTTCATGGTTCTGACATTGTTTTATGGGCTATACTGTCAAGGCGGCTGTATAGTATTGATTAATTCTGTTTTGGACGATATTGTCTTCTGGACACTATATACTTTAGAGGCTATATGCTTCCTATGATCCGAAAGCGACTATTTTGTCACGTATCTATATTGTCAGGTGGCTATATTGACGTTGTGAACATATTCTGAATGTTTCTTTAATGTTGCCTTGACTCTATTGTTATATCAGTTATATGGCCATGGTGGCTTTGTTGTTATAGTGAATATATTGTAGTTGTGACTATACTATCATAATGGCTAAACTGTCATGGGAAATATGTTGATATGGATGCTATATTCTCATGATGCTTTTTTGGTAATTGTAAAACATTTTCAAGTTTACTGTAATATCACAATGATTGATTTATGTTGTAACATTATTGTTATGGTGGCTGTACAATCATGGTGTCTATATTGTCGTTTGATGTGTTTTCAGTGTTACTATTTAGTGAATATGGCTTTTATGTCAGTGTAGCTGTACTTTCATTGGGAATAAATTTTCATAGTAACGCAATTGTCATTATGAAATATAGTCATTTTGGCTATCTTCTAATTTGGGTTACATTGCTATGTTATATATATCGTCACCTTGGCTATATTGGGAAGGTAATTTTTTTTATAGATGGTATATTGTCACTTTTTAATCGTGCATATTCTGTTATAAGCGATATATTAACATGATACTCATATCATGAAGGTGAAAATATTGGTATGGCGACTATATTGTCTTTATGACTGTAATCTTATGATAACAATATAGGTACCCTGATATATAGTCAACATGAAAAGACAATCACCCCCTTGTAATATAACAAGAAATAACGAATAGCCATCATGGCAATATACTCATATAACAATATAGCCACCATGGCAAAATAGTTACCATATCAATATAATCTTAATGGAAATATAACTACCATGACCATATAGACAGGATGACAATACAACCACCATGACAATACAGGAACCATGACATTACATTATGACAATATAGCCACTAATTCAACAAATCAAATGACAGTATAGATATTATGGCAACAGTCACCATAACAATATACACACAAGTGGAATATAATCGACATAACAAAATGATTATATTATGAAAATATAGCCACTCTGCCACAATGGCTTCCATTGGAATATAGCCAACATAATAATACATATACAATGACATTCCTGAAACAATAACAATATAGGATATCACGACAATGTAGTCCCCTAATGATTTAATGAAAATGAGAATCTCGTTTTATAATGATACATCCTCACGGGCAAACCCAACACCAATATAAAAGCTACCGTGAAAATGTAGTCACCATGACATTATAACCATCATGATGAAATAGACACCATGACATAAAGTTACTTTGGCAGAATATCCAACATGATATCATTGTCATAATGACAATATAGTCAAAATGCCAATATATAGTTACCGGAATGTTATACTTATCATGATAATGTATCACTTACGACAAAAAATGCATGATTAAAAAAATGAAAATATAGCAACAGTAAAAAAAGAACAACGTTGCTAATACAGCCAAGGTGATGATAGATATATGATAGAAAAGTAACCAAAATAAGGAGATGGCCAAAATGACAGTATTTTCATAATGACAATAATTCCACTATGAAAATATATTCTCTATGACACTATAAGTACACTGACAGTAGAGCTAATTTCATAACAGCGTAAAATCAAAATACAGCAAACTACAATATAGCCACCATGACAATACAGCCATCTTGACAATAATATCACGTTATAACTATATCATCAGGACAATATAGTCACCTTGACAATAATCTTACACTGACCTTATAAATATCATGAAAATATAGCCCCATGTCAAGATATTTTTTATGACAATTTAGCCATTATGAAAATATAGTCACGACGACAATCTATTCACTCTGACAATAAAGCTACCATGATCATATAACTGATATGACAAGATAATCAAAGCAAAAATATAGAAACATTCAACTTATATTCACAATGGCAATATAACCACCTGACAATATAGATACTGTTAATAGATAGTCGTTTTCAGATCATAGCAAAAATATAGACTCCAGGACAATATAGTCTCTGTGAAAAAACAGTGACTCAGACAGGATTTATCATCATGATATGCTCATAACATTTTAGCTGTCATGGAATTGTAGTGAACATGAAAAAATTATCACAATGAAATAAAACGACATTACAATATAGTTACCATAATCATACACCAATCATGATTATATAATCAGCAGGTTGACATAAACAAGATCATAGTGTAAAAACCATGACAATTTAAGTGACATGATGAGTTGATATCCATTCACTTACACTTACAATACCACATAAGTTTTCATGAAAATATTATCATGATCATATAATCACAACAGTATTGTCACTAATTACAAAATGTATCCCGAAAGACAAAAGTAACCATAACAATATAGCCATCAAGATGATATAGCAACCAAGATAATGTAGCCAGGACGGCATCATATTGAAAGTAAGAATACAACCACCATGCCAATGTCTTCACCATGACAATGTAGCTACCATGAAAATATAGTAACCTTGACTATGTAGCTACCATGATAAAATATACAATTGAAAAATATCCACAACAAGAGTTTACCTGCTAAAACACTATATCGCCATGCCAATATCGTTAAAATGTTATTATTGCCATCATGATAATATACCGCCAGAAAAGAAATATATATACCGACAACTCGACAATATAGCTATTCTGACAATATTGCCAACATGAAAAGACTGTCACCTCCTTGTTATATAACAAAAATGACAAATAGCCATCATGGCGATATAGTGATTTAACAATACAGCCACTATGGTAATATAGTTACCATAACAATGCGATCTTAACGACAATGTAGCCAACATGACTATATAGTCACGTTGACAATAAAACCACCGTGACAATACAGATAACATGACAGTACCGACACTAAGACAATATTGCCATCAATTTGACAAATTGTATGACAATATAGATATTATGGCAACATAGTCACCATGACAATATACTCAGAAATGCAATATAATCGCCATGATAGAATCATCCTACCATGAAAATATAGCCAGCTACCATTTTGTTTCCATTGCAATGTAGAAACAGTAATAAAAGATTTACCATGACAGTACTGAAACCATAACAGTATAGCATATCATGGCAATGTAGTCAGCTGATAATTTAATCAAAATGACAATTTCTCTTCTATAATGGTATATCCTCAAGGGCAATATGAACACCATTAAAAAAGCTTCTAGGAAAATACAGTCATTATATTATAAAAATCATGATAAAAATGTCACCATGACAATATAGTTATATTGGCAAGATAGCCACTGTGACATTATACTCATAATGATGATATAGTCGCTATGACAATATTGTCACCATAAAAATATAATTATCATGATAATATTTCGCTTATGACAAAGTATGCAACAGTTAAATAATGACAATATATCACCTATAAAAAGATCACCTTGCCAATATAGCTAAGGTGAAGATATATACATTATAGCAATGTAACTAAAATGAAAAGATAGCCAAAATGACGGTATGGTCATAATGACAATACTGCCATTATGAAAATATGTTCCCCATGACACTATAGCTACACTGACAACAAAGCCATATTCACAAAAGAGCAACATTGAAAATACAGAAAACGAGAATATAGCCACCATCATAGTTCAGCCACCATGTTAATAATGTCACGATACAAATCATCACCATGTCATTAGTCACCTTGATAATAAACTTACAATGACTATATAAATATCATGAAAATATAGCCTCCATGTCAACATGTCTGCCATGATAATCTGGCCATTATGATAATAGAGTCATGACGGCAATTTATTCACTATAGCAATATAGCCACAGTGATCATAAAACTGATGTGACAATACAGTCAAAGAAGCAAAAAAGAAATAGGCAAATCATATTCACTATGGCAGTATAACTACATGACAATATAGATACTGTGACAAATAGTCGCTTTTGAATTATAGCAAACATATAGCCGGCAGGACAACATAGTCTCTATGACAAAATAGCGACCAAGACAGGATATATCATTATAATATAGACACCTTGACAGTATAGACCATAAAACAATGTAACAATCATGAAACTGTACCTAATAAAACATTATAGATGTCATGAAATTTTAGTCAACATGACAAAATTATCATAATGAAATATCATCGGCATTACAATATAGTTACCATAATCATAGACCAATCATGATCATATAATCAGCAGGTTGACATAAACAATATCACAGTATAAAACCCATGACAGTATCAGTGACATGATGATATGATATCCATACACTTACACTTAATATACCAAAGAAGCCGCCATGAATATATTGTTATCATGATCATATAATCACAACAATATTGTAGGTAGCGACAAATATATCCCCAACGACAAAACTAATCATAGCAATATTGCCATCAACTTGTTATAGCTACCAAGATAATGTAGCAAGCATTGTATTGAGAATTACAATACAGCCACCGTGCCAATGTCGTCACCATGACAATATAGCTACCATGAAAATATAGTAACGTTGATAATGTAGCTGCCATGGCAAAATATTCAAGATAGAAAATACCCAAAAGATAGCCACAACAAGAGTTTAGCTGCTAAGACGATATATCACCATGCCAATATCTCTAAAATGTTAATATAGCTATCATGGTAATATATATCAACAGAAAAAATACTCATCACAACGATATAGCTAACTTGACAATATACTACTCTGACAATATAGGTAACATTAAAAGACAGCCACCTCCTTGAAATATAAAAGAAAAAAAATGACAAATAGCCATCATGGCAATATGGTAACTAAACAATATAGCCATCATGGCAATATGGTTACCATAGCAATGTATTCTTAATGGCAATATAGTCACCATGTCCTTATAGTCACGATGACAATACAACTACCATGACAATACAGAAAACATCAAAATACAGTCTCTAAGACAATATTGCCACTAATTCAACAAGTTAAATAACAATATAGATATTATGGCAACACAATCACGATGACAATATACTCAGAAATGTTATATAATCGTCATAATAAAATGATCCTACCATGAAAATATAGTCACCCTGTCACATTGGCTTCCATTACAATATAGCCACAATAACAAAACATTCACTACGACAGTACTGAAACCATAACAATATAGCATATCATGACAATGTAGTCACTTGATCATTTAATGAAAAATAAAAATTTCGCTTCTATTATGGTATAACCTCAGGGACAAAATTTTATACACCATTAAAAAGCTGCCATAAAAATACAGTCACTATGACATAAATATCATGATAAAATAGTGACCATGGCAATATAGCCACTCTGAGGTTATAGTCATTATGACAATATAGTCGCTATTAAAATACTGTCACCTTAATAATAAAGTTATCAAAATGATATATCGCTTGTGACAAAATATGCATGATTAGAAAATGACAGTATAGCACCTATAGAAAAGATCACCTTGCCACTATAATCAAGGTGACGATATATACATCATAGCAACGTAAAGAAAAAGAGATGATAACCAGAACGACGGTATGTTCATAATGACAATACTGCAACTATGAAAATATGTTCCCCACGATTCTCCAGCTTTACTGACAATAAAGCCATCTTTACAAAAAGAGTAATATTGAAAAAATAGCAAACAACTATACAGCCATCAAGGCAGTACAGCCACCATGTCAATAATCTCTCGATATAAATCAATCGCCAGGACATTAGCGTCACCTTGATAATGAATATACAATGAGTACATGAACATCATGAAAATATAGCGTCCATATAAATATATTTGTCGTGAAAATATAGCCTCCATATGAATATCTTTAAAGTGACAGTTTCGCTATTCTGATAATATAGTCTAAACGCTAATATATTCACCATAACAATAAAGCCACCATGATCGCATAAATGATATGACAATATAGTCAACGCAACAATAAACGCATTTATAAATTATATCCACTCTGAGAATACAGCCACATGAAAATATGGATAATGTGACAACATAGTCATTTTTGGATCATAGCAAACATATAGCGTCCAAGAGAATATAGTCTCTATGACAAAATAGCGAAGAAGACAGGATTTATCATTACAATACAGTCACCTTGACAGAATAGCCAATAAAACAGTGGAACAGCCATGAAAATGTACCTACCATAACAATATAGCTTACATGAAAATATAGTTACTATGACAAATTCATTACAATGAAATACAAACGATATCACATTATGGTTTCGATAATCATACACCAATCATGATCATATAAGATAAAACCTTCAAAACAAAGCAAGGGTAGCGACAACGCGGGGAGGAATAGCTACAACCTAGCTCTGAAAGACGATAGCAGCTTCGTACACGTCGGTAGCTGGTGCGCGACTGTCATCAGGTGACTACATTGTCATGATATGCTATATTGTCATGGTTTCAGTACTGTCGTAGTGAATGTATTATTATGTTAGCTATATTGCAGTGGCAGGGTGGCTAAATTTTCATGGTAGGATAATTTTGTTATCGCGGTTATATTGCATTTGTGATAATACTGTCATGGTGACTGTGTTCCAGTAATATCTATATTATCATTTAATTTGTTGAAGCGATTGCAATATTGTCGTAGAGACTCTAATGTCATGTTGCCTGTATTGTCATGATGGTTGCATGTCATCTTGACTATATAGTCGTGTTGGTTATATTCCAGTTATGATTACATGGTTATGGTAACTATATTGCCATGGTGACTATATTGATAGGTGACTATATTGCCATGATAGCTATTTTTCATTTTTGTTATACAGTAAGGAGGTGACTGTCTTTTCATATTGAATATATTATCAGGGTAGCTATATTGTTAAGTTAGCTATATCATTGTGGTGCTTATTTTCTTTTTCTGGTGGTATATTGCCATGATGCATAGACTAACATTTTGGCGATATTGGCATGGTGATATAGTGTCTTAGCAAATAAACTGTTATTGTGGATATGTTCCATGGGATTTTATTATCATAGTAGCTACATTGTCAATGTTACTATATTTTCATGGTAGCTCCATTGTCAGGGTGACGATATTGCCAATGTTGCTGTATTGAATTTTCAATATAATGCCATCCTAACTACATTATCTTGCTCGCTATATTTACTTGCTGGTTATATTGCTATAGTTAATTTTGTCGTTGGGATATATTTTTTCATTAACTACAATTTTGTTTTAATCATATGATCATGATAACAATATTTTCATTTAGGATTATTTGGGAATGTGAGTGCAAGTGTATGGATATCATATTATCATGTCGCTATATTGTCATAGTTTTTAAACTGTGATGGTGTTTATGTCAGCCTCCTGATGATATTATCATGATTGATATATGATTATGGTAACTAAATTGTAATGGCTATTATATTTCATTGTGACAATTTTGTCATGTTGCCTGCATTTTCATGGTAGCTATATTGTTATGGCAGGTACATTTCAATTGTTGTTTCATTGTTTTATCGGCTATAATTAAAAATCTTGTCTTGGTCGCTATTTTGTCATGGATACTATATTGTCCTGGAGCCTATATGTTTGCTATGATCCGAAAGAGACTATTTTGTCACAGTATCAATATTGTCAGGTGCTTATATTGCCATAATGAATATAATTTGAAGGCTTCCATATTGTTCCGTTGACTGTATTGTCATATCACTTATATAATCATGGCTATATTGTTATAGTGAATATATTGCCGTCCTGACTATATTATCATATTGGCTAAATTGTCATGGTAAGTATATTGACATGGAAGCTTTATTTTCATGATGTTTATATAGTCAGTGAATTATATCGTGACATTATTGTCATAGTGGCTGTACTTTCATGGTGGCTATATAGTCGTTTGCTGTATTTTCACTGTTACTCTTTTGTGAAGATTGTTTTATTGTCATTGTAGCTATAGTGTCATGGGGGATATACTTTCATAGCAGCAGTATTGTCATTATGAAAATACCGTCATTTTGGCTATCTACTCATTTTGGTTATATTGCGAAGATTTACATATCGTCACCTTGGCTATATTGTCAAGGTGATCTCTTTTATAGTTGCTATGTTGTCATTTTTTTTAGTCATGCATATTTTTTCATAAGCGATACATTATCGTGATAACTTTACTATTAAGGTGACAGTATATTGTCATTGTGACAATGTTGACAATATGACTATAATCTCTTAGTGGCTATATTGCTAAGATAACTATACTGTCATGGTGACTATTTCATGATGATGGTTATAATGACAGTTTGACTGCAAAATCATTGTAGCATATTTAATGGTGTTGATTTTGCCCTTGAAGATATATTATAAAAACGAAAATTTCCTTTTTTTTTAAATTATCATGTGAATATATTGCCATGATATGCGATATTGTTATAGTTTCAGTACTGTCATGTTGAATGTATATTATGTAGGTTGCATTACAATTAAAGTCATAGTGGCAGGGTAACTATATTTTCAAGGTTGGATCATTTTGTTATGACGATTTTATTGTATTTGTGAGTATATTATCATGGTTACTGTGATGCCGTAATTTCTATATTGTCCTGGACACTACATATCCTGAAATCTATATTGTCATATCAGTTATATGATCATGGTAGCTTTATTGTCATAGTGAATATCTTGTCGTCGTGACTATATTATCATAATGATTAAATTGTCATAGGAAATATGTTGACATGAGGGCTATATTTTCATGATATTCATAAAGTCATTGAAAAATTACTATCAAGGTGACTCTAATAGCCTGGCGATTGATGTATATCGTGACATTATTGTCACGATAGCAGCATTGTCATGGTGGATATATTGTCGTTTCCTGTATTTTCAATGTTACTCTTTTGTGAAGATTGCTTTATTGTCATTGTAGCTACAGTGTCATGGGGAATATATTTTCGTAGTAGCAGTATTGTCATTATGAACATATCGTCATTTTGGCTATCTGCTCATTTTGGTTACATTGCGAAGATTTACATATCGTCACCTTGGCTATATTGGCAAGGTGATCTCTTTATAGTTGCTATATTGTCATTTTTTTTAATCATGTATATTTTTTCATGAGTGATACATTATCTTGATAACTATATTATTAAAGTGACAGTATATTGTCATGGTGACTACATTGTCTTTATGACTACAATCTCTTAGTGGCTATATTGCTAAGATAACTACAGGTGACTACATTTTCATTGTAGCTTATTTAATGGTGTGGATTTCCCCTAGAGATATATTATAAAAACGGATATTTTATTTTGTTTAAATTATGAGGTGAATACATTGTCATGATATGCTATATTGTTATAGTTTCAGTACTGTCATGGTGAATGTATATTATGTTGGCTACATTACAATGGAAGACATAGTGGCAGGGTGGCTATATTTTCATGGTTTGATAATTTTGTTATTAGTATTTTATTGTATTTTTGAACATATTGTCATGGTGATGGTGTTGTCATAATTTCTATATTGTCACTTGTTTTTTTAAATTGATGGCAATATTGTCATAGAGACTGTATTGTCATGTTGCCTGTATGGTCATCATGGTTGTCTTGTCATCGTGACTCTATGGTCATGATGGCTATACTGTCATTAAGATTACATTCTTATGGTAACTATATTGCCATCATGGCTTTTTGTCAGCGTAGCTATATTAAGTTAGCTATCTTATTGTGGTGGGTATTTTTTTTCCTTTTGGTATATTGCCATGATGGCTATACTAGAATTTTAGCAAGATTAGCATGGTGATATAGTGTTCGCAACCCAACTGTTGTTTTGGACATTTTTTCATGGGAATACATTATCATGGTACCTACATTGTCAAGGTTACTATATTTCATGCAAGCTACATTGTAAAGATGACGATATTGGCATGGAGGGTGTATTGTTATGTTCAATATAACGCCATCCTGGCTACATTATCTTGGTCGCTATATCAACTTGATGGCTATATTGCTACGGTCAATTTCATCGTTTGGGATGTATTTTGTCTTTACCTACAATATGGTTGTGATTATATGATCATGATAATATTTCTATGACGGCTTATTTGGCATCTTGAGTGTATCTGTCTGGATATCATATCATCATGTAACTTAGTCTGTCATGCTTTTAAACGGTGATGGTGCTTATGTGAAAATGCTTATTACATTACCATCATTAATGTATGATTATTGTAACTATATATCAATAGCAATATCTTTTTTGATCATTTTGGTATGTTGACTTCATTTTGATGGTAGTTATATTGGTATGGCAGGTACATTTTAATGGTTCTGACATTGTTTTATGGGCTATACTGTTAAGGCGGCTGTATAGTATTGATAAATTCTGTTTTGGACGCTATTGTCTCCTGGACACTATATACTCTAGAGGCTATATGTTTCCTATGATCCGAAAGCGACTATTTTGTCACGGTATATATATATTGTCAGGTGGCTATATTGACGTTGTGAACATATTCTGAAAGTTTCTTTAATGTTGCTTTGACTATATTGTTACATCAGTTATATGGCCATGGTGGCTTTGTTGTTATAGTGAATATATTGTAGTTGTGACTATACTATCATAATGGCTAAATTGTCATGGGAAATATGTTGATATGGATGCTATATTCTCATGATACTTTTATGGTAATTGTAAAATTTTTTCAAGTTTACTCAAATATCACAGTGATTGATTTATGTTGTAACATTATTATTGTATGGTGGCTGTACAATCATGGTGACTATATTGTCGTTTGATGCGTTTTCAATGTTACTATTTAGTGAATATGGCTTTAATGTCAGTGTAGCTATACTTTCATTGGGAACAAATTTTCATAGTGACGCAATTTTCATTATGAAATAAAGTCATTTTGGCTATCTTCTAATTTGGGTTACATTGCTATGTTATATATATCGTCACCTTGGCTATATTGGGAAGGTGATTTTTTTTATAGGTGGTATACTGTCATTTTTTAATCGTGCATATTCTGTTATAAGCGATATATTATCACGATACCCATATCATTAAGGTGAAAATATTGGCATGGCGACTATATTGTCTTTATGACTGTAATCTTATGATAACAATATAGGTACCCTGATATATAGGGAACATGAAAAGACAATCACCCCCTTGTAATGTAACAAAAAATAACAAATAGCCATCATGGCAATATATTCGTTTAATAATATAGCCGCCATGGCAATATAGTTACCATATCAATATAATCTTAATGGAAATATGACTACCTTGACCATATAGACACGATGACATTACAACCACCAAGGCAATACAGGAACCATGACATTACATTATGACAATATAGCCACCAATTCAACAAATCAAATGACGGTATAGTTATTATGGCAACAGTGACCATGACAATATACACACAAGTGGAATATAATCGACATAACAAAATAATTATATTATGAAAATATAGCCACTCTCCCACATTGGCTTCCATTGGAATATAGCCAACATAATAATACATATACAATGACATTCCTGAAACCATAACAATATAGCATATCACGACAATGAAGTCCCCTAATGATTTAATCAAAATGAGAATCTCGTATTATAATGATACATCCTCAAGGGCAAACCCAACACCAATATAAAACTACCGTGAAAATGTAGTCACCATGACATTATATCCATCATGATGAAATAGACACCATGAGAATAAAGTTACTTTGGCTAGATATCCAACATGACATCATTGTCATAATAACAGTATAATCAAAATGCCAATATATAGTTACCGGAATGTTATAGTTATCATGATAATATATCACTTAAACAAAAAATGCATGATTAAAAAAATGAATCACGTAGCTAATATAGCAAAGGTGATGATATATATATACGATAAAAATGTAACCAAAATAAGGAGCTGGCCAAAATGACTGTATGTTCACAATGACAATAATTCCACTATGAAAATGTATTCTCCATGACACTATAGGTACACTGACAGTAAAGCTATCTTCACAAAAGCGTAAAATTAAAATACAGCAAACTACAATATAGGCACCATGACAAGACAGCCATCTTGACAATAATATCACGATATAACTCAATCACCAGGACAATAGAGTCACCTTGACAGTAATCTTACAATGACTTTATAAATATCATGAAAATATAGCCCCCTTGTCAAGATATTTTCTATGGCAATTTAGCCATTATGAAAATATAGTCACGACGACAATCTATTCACTATGACAATAAAGCTACCATGATCATATCACTGATATGGCAATATAATCAAAGCAAAAATTTAGAAACATTCAACTTATATTCACAATGGCAATATAACCACCTGACAATATAAATACTGATAATAGATAGTCGTTCACGGATAATTACATTATAGTTACCATAATCATACACCAATCATGATTATATAATCAGCAGGTTGACATAAACAAGATCATAGTGTAAAAACCATGACAATTTAAGTGACATGATGAGATGATATCCATTCACTTACACTTACAATACAAGATAAGTTTTCATGAAAATATTATCACGATCATATAATCACAATATTTTTGTCACTAATTATAAAATATATCCCGAAAGACAAAATTAACCATAACAATATAGCCATCAAGTTGATATAGCGACCAAGATAATATAGCCAGGACGGCATCATATTGAAAGTAAGAATACAACCACCATGCCAATGTCTTCACCATGACAATATAGCTACCATGAAAATATAGTAAGCTTGACTATGTAGCTACTATGATAAAATATACAATTGAAAAATATCCACAACAAGAGTTTAGCTGCTAAAATACTATATCGCCATGCCAATATCGCCAAAATGTTATTATTGCCATCATGATAATATACCGCCAGAAAAGAAATATATATACCCACTACTCGACAATATACCTATTCTGACAATATTGCCAACATGAAAAGACAGTCACCTCCTTGTTATATAACAAAAATGACAAATAGCCATCATGGCGATATAGTGATTTAACAATACAGCCACTATGGTAATATAGTTACCATAACAATGTGATCTTACCGACAATGTAGCCAACATGACTATATAGTTAGGTTGACAATACAACCACCGTGACAATACAGATAACATGACAGTACCGTCCCTAAGACAATATTGCCATCAATTTGACAAATTATATGACAATATAGATATTATGGCAACATAGTCACCATGACAATATACTCAGAAATACAATATGATCGCCATGATAATATAGCCATGAAAATATAGCCACCTACCATTTTGGTTTCCATTGCAATGTAGAAACAGTAATCAAAGATTTACCATGACAGTACTGAAACCATAACAGTATAGCATATCATGGCAATGTAGTCACCAAATAATTTAATCAAAATGACAATTTCTCTTCTGTAATGGTATATCCTCAAGGGTAATATCTTCACCATTAAAAAAGCTTCTACGAAAATACAGTCATTATGACATTATAAAAATCATGATAAAAAAGTCACTATGATAATATAGTTATCTTGGCAATATAGCCACTGTGACATTATAGTCACGATGATAATATAGTCGCTATGACAATATTGTCACTATAAAAATATAATTATCATGATAATATTTCGCTTATGATAAAGTATGCAAGAGTTAAATAATGACAATATATCACCTATAAAAAGATCACCTTGCCAATATAGCTAAGGTCACGATATATACATTATAGCAATGTAACTAAAATGAAAAGATAGCCAAAATGACGGTATGGTCATAATGACAATACTGCCACTAAGAAAATATGTTCCCCATGACACTATAGCTACACTGACAACAAAGCCATATTCACAAAAGAGCAACATTGAAAATAGAGCAAACGAGAATATAGCCACCATCATAGTTCAGCCACCATGATAATAAAGTCACTATACAAATTGTCACCATGTCATTAGTCACCTTGATAATAAACTTCCAATGACTATATAAATATCATGAAAATATAGCCTCCATGTCAACATGTCTGACATGATAATCTGGCCATTATGATGATATAGTCATGACGGCAATTTATTCACTATAACAATATAGCCACAGTGATCATATAACTGATGTGACAGTACAGTCAAAGAAGCAAAAAAGAAATACACAAATCATATTCACTATAGCAGTATAACTACATGACAATATAGATATTTCGACAAATAGTCGCTTTTGAATCATAGCAAACATACAGCCGGCAGGACAACATAGTCTCTATGACAAAATAGTGACCAAGACAGGATATATCATTATGATATTGACACCTTGACAGTATAGACCATAAAATAATGTAACAATCATGAAACTGTACCTGCCAAAACATTATAGATGTCATGAAATTTTAGTCAACATGACAAAATTATCATAATGAAATATCATCGGCATTACAATATAGTTACCATAAACATAGACCAATCATGATCATATAATCAGCAGGTTGACATAAACAATATCACAGTATAAAAACCATGACAGTATAAGTGACATACACTTACACTTACAATACCAAAGAAGCCGCCATGAATATATTGTTATCACGATCAAATAATCACAACAATATTGTAGGTAGTGACAAATATAACTCCAACGACAAAATTAGTCATAGCAATATAGCCATCAACTTGTTATAGCGACCAAGATAATGTAGCGAGCATTGTATTGAGAATTACAATACAGCCACCGTGCCAATGTCGTCACCATGACAATATATCTACCATGAAAATATAGTAACGTTGATAATGTAGGTGCCATGGCAAAATATTCAAGATAGAAAATACCCAAAATATAGCCACAACAAGAGTTTAGCTGCTAAGACGATATATCACCATGCCAATATCTCTAAAATGTTAGTATAGCCATCATGGCAATATATCAACAGAAAAAATACTCATCACAACGATATAGCTAACTTGACAATATACTGCTCAGACAATATAGGTAACATTAAAAGACAGCCACTTCCTTGAAATATAAAAAAAAAAAGAAATGACAAATAGCCATCATGGCAATATGGTAACTAAACACTAGAGCCATCATGGCAATATGGTAACCAAACAATACAGCCATCATGGCAATATGATTACCATAGCAATATATTCTTAATGGCAATATAGTCACCATGTCCTTATAGTCACGATGACAATACAACTACCATGACAATACAGAAAACATCAAAATACAGTCTCTAAGACAATATTGCCAATAATTCAACAAGTTAAATGATAATATAGATATTATGGCAACACAATCACGATGACAATATACTCAGAAATGTTATATAATCGTCATAATAAAATGATCCTACCATGAAAATATAGTCACCCTGCCACTAATGCTTCCATTACAATATAGCCACAATAACAAAGCATTCACTACGACAGTACTGAAACCATAACAATATAGCATATCATGACAATGTAGTCACTTGATCATTTAATTAAAAATAAAAATTTCGCTTCTATTATTGTATAACCTCAGGGACAAAATTTTATGCACCATTAAAAAGCTGCCATGAAAATACAGTCACTATGACATAAATATCACGATAAAATAGTGACCATGGCAATATAGCCACTCTGAGATTATAGCCATTATGACAATATAGTCGCTATTACAATTCTGTCCCCTTAATGATAAAGTTATCAAAATGATATATCGCTTGTGACAAAATATGCATGATTACAAAATGACAGTATAGCACCAATAAAAAAAATCACCTTTACACTATAGTCAAGGTGACGATATGTACATCATAGCAACGTAAAGAAAAAGAGATGATAACCAGAACGACGGTATGTTCATAGTGACAATACTGCAACTATGAAAATATGTTCCCCACGATTCTCCAGCTTCACTGACAATAAAGCTATCTTCACAAAAAGAGTACTATTGAAAAAATAGTAAACGACTATACAGCCATCAAGACAGTACAGCCACCATGACAATAATCTCTCGATATAAATCAATCACCAGGATATTAGCGTCACCATAATGAATATACAATGAGTACATGAACATCATGAAAATATAGCGTCCACATAAATATATTTGTCCTGAAAACATAACCTCCATATGAATATCTTTAAAGTGACAGTTTCACCATTCTGATAATATAGTCAAGACGCTAATATATTCACCATAACAATAAAGCCACCATGATCACATAAATGATATGACAAAATAGTCAACGTAACAATAAACGCATTTAGAAATCATATCCACTCTGAGAATACAGCCACATGAAAATATAGATACTGTGACAAAATAGTCATTTTTGGATCATAGCAAACATATAACGTCCAAGAGAATATAGTCTCTATGACAAAATAGCGAAGATGACAGGATTTATCATCACAAGACAGTCACCTTGACAGTATAACCAATAAAACATTGGAAGAACCATGAAAATGTACCTACCATAACAATATAGCTTACATGAAAATATAGTTACCATGACAAATTCATTACAATGAAATACAAACGATATAACATTATGGTTTCGATAATCATACACCAATCATGATCATATAAGATAAAATCTTCAAAACAAAGCAAGGGTAGCGACAACGCAGGGAGGAATAGCTACAGCCTAGCTCTGAAAGACTACAGCAGCTCCGTACACGTCGGTAGCTGGTGCGCGACTGTCATCAGGTGAACACATTGTCATGATATGCTATATTGTCACGGTTTCAGTACTGTTGTAGTAAATGTATTATTATGTTAGCTATATTGCAGTGGCAGGGTGGCTAAATTGTCATGATAGGATAATTTTGTTATCGCGGTTATATTGCATTTGTGATAATATTGTCATGGTGACTGTGTTCCAGTAATATCTATATTATCATTTAATTTGTTGAAGCGATTGCAATATTGTCGTAGAGACTCTAATGTCATGTTGTCTGTATTGTCATGATGGTTGCATGTCATCTTGACTATATAGTCAATTACATGGTTATGGTAACTATATTGCCATGGTGACTATATTGACAGGTGACTACATTACCATGATAGCTATTTTTCATTTTTGTTATAATGTAAGGAGGTGACTGTCTTTTCATACTGAATATATTATCAAGGTAGCTATATTGTTAAGTTAGCTATATCATTGTGGTGCTTGTTTTCTTTTTCTGTTGGTATATTGCCATGATGCCTAGACTAACATTTTGGCGATATTGGCATGGTGATATAGTGTCTTAGCAAATAAACTGTTATTGTGGATATGTTCCATGGGATATTATTATCATCGTAGCTAAATTGTCAATGTTACTATATTTTCATGGTAGCTCCATTGTCATGCTGACGATATTGCCATTGTGGCTGTATTGTTATTTTCAATATAATGCCATCCTAACTACATTATCTTGGTCGCAATATTTACTTGCTGGCTATATTGCTATGGTTAATTTTGTCGTTGGGGATATATTTTGTCATTAACTACAATTTGGTTTTAATCATATGATCATGATAACAATATTTTCATGGCGGCTTATTTGGTAATGTGAGTGCAAGTGTATGGATATCATATTATCATGTCACTATATTGTCATGGTTTTTATACTGTCATGCTGTTTATGTCAGCCTCCTAATGATATTATCAGGATTGATATATGATTATGGTAACTAATTTGTAATGGCGATTATATTTCATTGTGACAATTTTGTCATGTTGCCTGCACTTTCATGGTAGCTATATTGTTATGGCAGGTACATTTTCATTGTTGTTTCATTGTTTTATCGGCTATACTGTCAAGGATACTATATCTTAATTAAAAATCTTGTCTTGGTCGCTATTTTCTCATGGACACTATATTGTCCTGGAGCCTATATGTTTGCTATGATCCGAAAGAGACTATTTTGTCACAGCATCAATATTGTCAGGTGCTTATATTGCCATATTGAATATAATTTGAAGGCTTCCATATTGTTCCGTTGACTGTATTGTCATATCACTTATATAATCATGGCTATATTATTATAGTGAATATATTGCCGTCTTGACTATATTATCATATTGGCTAAATTGTCATGGTAAGTATGTTGACATGGAAGCTTTATTTTCATGATGTTTATATAGTCAGTGAATTATATCGTGACATTATTGTGATAGTGGCTGTACTTTCATGGTGGCTATATAGTCGTTTGCTGTATTTTCACTGTTACTCTTTTGTGAAGATTGCTTTATTGTCATTGTAGCTATAGTATCATGGGGGATACATTTTCACAGCAGCATTTTTGTCATTATGAACATACCGTCATTTTGGCTATCTACTCATTTTGGTTATATTGCGAAGATTTACATATCGTCACCTTGGCTATATTGTCAAGGTGATCTCTTTTATAGTTGCTATGTTGTCATTTTTTTTAGTCATGCATATTTTTTCATAAGCGATACATTATCGTGATAACTTTACTATTAAGGTGACAGTATATTGTCATTGTGACAATATTGACAATATGACTATAATCTCTTAGTGGCTATATTGCTAAGATAACTATACTCTCATGGTGACTATTTCATGATGATGGTTATAATGACAGTTTGACTGCATTTTCATTGTAGCATATTTAATGGTGTTGATTTTGCCCTTGAAGATATATTATAAAAACGAAAATTTCCTTTTTTTTAAATTATCATGTGAATATATTGCCATGATTTGCGATATTGTTATAGTTTCAGTACTGTCATGTTGAATGTATATTATGTTGGTTACATTACAATTAAAGTCATAGTGGCAGGGTAACTATATTTTCATGGTTGGATCATTTTGTTATGACGATTTTATTGTATTTGTTAGTATATTCTCATGGTTACTGTGTTGCCGTAATTTCTATATTTTCCCGGTCACAACATATCCTGAAATCTATATTGTCATATCAGTTATATGATCATGGTAGCTTTATTGTCACAGTGAATATCTTGTCGTCGTGACTATTTTATCATAATGGCTAAATTGTTATGATAGCTGCATTGCCATGGTGGCTATATTGTCGTTTCCTGTATTTTCAATGTTACTCTTTGGTGAAGATTGGTTTATTGTTATTGTAGCTATAGTGTCATGGGGAATATATTTTCGTAGTAGCAGTATTGTCACTATGAACATATCGTCATTTTGGCTATCTGCTCATTTTGGTAACATTACGAAGATTTACATATCGTTACCTTGGCTATATTGGCAAGGTGATCTCTTTATAGTTGCTATATTGTCATTTTTTAATCATATATATTTTTTCATGAGTGATACATTATCTTGATAACTATATCATTAAAGTGACAGTATATTGTCATGGTGACTATATTGTCATTATGACTAGAATCTCTTAGTGGCTATATTGCTAAGATTCCTACAGGTGACTACATTTTCATTGTAGCTTATTTAATGGTGTTGATTTACCCTTGGAGAAATATCATTATAAAAACGAACATTTCATTTTGTTTAAATTATGAGGTGAATACATTGTCATGATATGCTATATTGTTATAGTTTCTCTACTGTCATGGTGAATGTATATTATGTTGGCTACATTACAATGGAAGCCATAGTGGAAGGGTGGCTATATTTTCATGGTTTGATAATTTTGTTATCAGTATTCCATCGTATTTTTGAATTTATTGTCATGATGACTATGTTGCCATAATTTCTATATTGTCATTTGATTTATTAAATTGATGGCAACATTGTCATAGAGACTGTATTATCATGTTGCCTGTATGGTCATCATGGTTGTCTTGTCATCGTCATGGTCATGATGGCTATACTGTCGTTAAGATTACATTCTTATGGTAACTATATTTCCATCATGGCTTTTTGCCAGAGTAGCTATATTGTTAAGTTAGCTATCTTATTGTGGTGGGCATTTCTTTTCCTTTTGGTATATTGCCATGATGGCTATACTAGAATTTTGGCAAGATTAGCATGGTGATATAGTGTTCGCAGCCCAACTGTTGTTTTGGACATTTTTGCATGGGAATACATTATCATGGTACCTACATTGTCAAAGTTACTATATTTCATGCAAGCTACATTGTAAAGATGACAATATTGGCATGGCGGGTGTATTGTTATGTTCAATACAACGCCATCCTGGCTACATTACCTTGGTCGCTATATCAACTTGATGGCTATATTGCTACGGTCAATTTCATCGTTGGGGATGTATTTTGTCTTTACCTACAGTTTGGTTTTGATTATATGATCATGATAATATTTCTATGATGGCTTATTTGGCATCTTGAGTGTATGTGTCTGAATATCATATCATCATGTAACTTAGTCTGTCATGCTTTTAAATGGTGAAGGTGCTTATGTGAAAATGCTGATTACATTATCATCATTAAAGTATGATTATTGTAACTATATGGCAATGGCAATATCTTTTTTGATCATTTTGGTATGTTGACTTCATTTTGATAGTAGTTATATTGGTATGGCAGGTACATTTTCATGGTTCTGATATTGTTTTATGGGCTATACTGTCAAGGCGGCTGTATAGTATTGATAAATTCTGTTTTGGACGCTATTGTTTCTTCGACACTATATACTTTAGAAGCTATATGTTTCCTGTGATCCGAAAGCGACTATTTTGTCACGGCATCTATATTGTCAGGTGGCTATATTGACGTTGTGAACACATTCTGAATGTTTCTTTAATATTACGTTGACTATATTGTTATATCAGTTATATGGCCATGGTGGCTTTTTTGTTATAGTGAAAATGTTGTAGTTGTGACTATACTATCATAATGGCTAAATTGTCATGGGAAATATGTTGATATGGATGCTAGGTTGTAACATTATTTTTATGGTAGCTGTACAATCATGGTGGCTATATTGTCGTTTGATGCGTTTTCAGTGTTACTATTTAGTGAATATGGCTTTAATGTCAGTGTAGCTATACTTTCATTGGGAACAAATTTTCATAGCGACGCAATTGTCATTATGAAATAAAGTCATTTTGGCTATCTTCTAATTTGCATTACATTGCAATTTCATATATATCGTCACCTTGACTATTTGGGAAGTTGATTTTTTTTTATAGGTTGTATATTGTCATTTTTTAATCGTGCATATTCTGTTATAAGCGATATATTATCATGATACCCGTATCATTCAGGTGAAAATATTGGTATGGCGATTATGTTGTCTTTATGACTATAATCTTCTGACAAGAATATAGGTACCCTGATATATAGGCAACATGAAGAGACAATCACCCTCTTGTAATATAACAAAAAATAACAAATAGCTATCTTGGCAATATATTCATTTAACAATATAGCCACCATGGGAATATAGTTACCGTATCAATATAATCTTAATGGAAATATAACTATCATGACCATATAGGCACGATGATAATACCACCAAGACAATACAGGAACCATGACATTACATTATGACAATATAGCCACCAATTCAACAAATCAAATGACAGTACAGATATTATGGCAACAGTGGCCATGACAATATACACACAAGTGGAATATAATCGACATAACAAAATGATTATATTTTGAAAATATAACCTCTCTGCCACTATGGCTTCCATTGGAATATAGCAAACATAATAATACATATACAATGAGATTCCTGAGAAAATAACAATATAGCATATCAAGACAATGTAGTTCCCTAATGATTTAACCAAAATGAGAATCCCGTTTTATAATGATACATCCTCAAGGGCAAACCCAACACGAATATTAAAGCTACCATGAAAATGTAGTCACCATGACATTATAACCATCATGATGAAATAGACACCATGACAATAAAGTTACTTTGGCAAGATATCCAACATGATATCATTGTCATAACAACAATATAGTCAAAATGCCAATATATAGTTACCGGAATGTTATACTTATCATGATAATGTATCACTTTCGACAAAAAATGCATGATTAAAAAAATGAAAATATAGCAACAGTAAAAAAAGATCACATTGCTAATATAGCCAAGGTGATGATATATATATGATAGAAATGTAACCAAAATAAGGAGACGGTCAAAACGACAGTAGTTCGTAATGACAATAATTCCACCATGAAAATATATTCTCCATGACACTATAGGTACACTGACAGTAAAGCTATCTTCACAAAAGCGTAAAATCAAAATACAACAAACTACAATACAGCCACCATGACAATAGAGCCATCTTGTTAATATTATCACGATATAACTCAATCACCAGGACAATAGAGTCACCGTGATAGTAATCTTACAATTACTTTATAAATATCATGAAAATATAGCCCCCATGTCAAGATATTTACTATGACAATTTGGCCATTATGAAAATATAGTCACGACGACAATCTATTCACAATGACAATAAAGCTAACATGATCATACAACTGATATGACAATATAATCAAAGCAAAAATATATAAACAATCAACTTATATTCACAATGGCAATATAACCACCTGACAATATAGATACTGTTAATAGATACTCGTTTTCGGATCATAGCAAAAATATAGACTCGAGGACAATATAGAGTCTGTGAAAAAACAGTGACTCATACAAGATTTATCATCATGATATACTCATAACATTATAGCTGTTATGGAATTGTAGTCAACATGACATAATTATCACAATGAAATAAAACGACATTACAATATAGTTACCATAATCATACACCAATCATGATTATATGATCAGCAGGTTGATATAAACAAGATTATAGTGTAAAAACCATGACAATTTAAGTGACATGATGAGATGATATCCATTCACTTACACTTACAATACAACATAAGTTTTTATGAAAATATTATCATGATCATATAATCACAACAGTATTGTCACTAATTACAAAATATATCCCGAAAGATAAAATCAGCTATAACAATATAGCCATCAAGTTGATATAGCGACCAAGATAATGTAGCCAGGACGGCATCATATTGAAAGTAAGAATACAACCACCATGCCAATGTCTTCACCATGACAATGTAGCTACCATGAAAATATAGTAACCTTGACTATGTAGCTACCATGATAAAATATAGAATTTAAAAATATCCACAACAAGAGTTTAGATGTTAAAACACTATATCGCTATGCCAATATCGCCAAAATGTTATTATTGCCATCATCATAATATACAACCAGAAAAGAAATATATATACCCACTACTCGACAATATAGCTATTCTGACAATATTGCCAACATGAAAAGAGAGTCACCTCCTTGTTCTATAACAAAAATGACAAATAGCCATCATGGCGTTATAGTGATTTAACAATATATCCACTATGGTAATATAGTTACCATAACAATGTGATTCTATCGACAATGTAGCCAACATGACAGTACCGTCTCTAAGACAATATTGCCATCAAAATGACTATATAGATATTATGGCAACATAGTCACCATGACAATGTACTCAGAAATGCAATATAATCACCATGATAAAATGATCCTACCATGAAAATATAGCCACCTACCATTTTGGTTTCCATTGCAATATAGAAACTGTAATAAAAGAGTTATTATAGCATATCATGTATAGCATATCATAGCAATGTAGTCACAAAATAATTTAATCAAAATGACAATTTCTCTTCTATAATGGTATATCCTAAAGGGCAATATCAACTCCATTAAAAAAGCTTTTACGAAAATACAGTCATTATGACACTATAAAAATCATGATAAAAAAGTCACCATGACAATATAGTTATCTTGGCAATATAGCCACTGTGACATTATACTCATAATGATAATATAGTCGCTATGACAATATTGTCACCATAAAAATATATTTATCATGATAATATTTCGCTTTTGACAAAGTATGCAAGAGATAAATAATGTTAAATAATATATCACCTATAAATAATATATCAGATAAATAATATATCACCTATAAAAAGATCACCTTGCCAATATAGCTAAGGTGACGATATATACATTATAGCAATGTAACTAAAATGAAAAGATAGCCAAAATGACGGTATGGTCATAATGACAATACTGCCCCTATGAAAATATGTTCCCCATGACACTATAGCTACACTGACAACAAAGCCATATTCACAAAAGAGCAACATTGAAAATACAGCAAACGAGAATATAGCCACCATCATATTTCAGCCACCATGATAATAATGTCACGATACAAATCATCACCATGTCATTAGTCACCTTGATAATAAACTTACAATGACTATATAAATATCATGAAAATATAGCCTCCATGTCGACATGTCTGCCATGATAATCTGGCAATTATGATAATATAGTCATGACGGCAATTTATTCACTATAACAATATAGCCACAGTGATCATATAACTGATGTGACAACACAGTCAAAGAAGCAAAAAAGAAATATACAAATCATATTCACTATGGCAGTATAACTACATGACAATATAGATACTGTCACAAATAGTCGCTTTTGAATTATAGAAAACATATAGCCCGCAGGACAACATAGTATCTATTACAAAATAGCGATCAAGACAGGATATATCATTATAATATAGACACCTTGACAGTACAGACCATAAAACAATGTAACAATCATGAAACTGTACCTGCCAAAACATTATAAATGTCATGAAATTTTAGTCAACATGACAAAATTATCATAATGAAATATCATCGGCATTACAATTTAGTTACCATAATCATAGACCAATCATGATCATATAATCAGCAGGTTGACATAAACAATATCACAGTATAAAATCTATGACAGTATAAAGGATATGATGATATGATATCCAAACAGTATAAGTGAAATGATGATATGACATCCATACACTTACACTTACAATACCAAAGAAGCCGCCATAAATATATTGTTATCATGATCATATAATCACAACAATATTGTATGTAGTGACAAATATATCCCCAACGACAAAATTAATCATAGCAATATTGCCATCAACTTGTTATAGCGACCAAGATAATGTAGCAAGCATTGTATTGAGAATTACAATACAGCCACCGTGCCAATGTCGTCACCATGACAATATAGCTACCATGAAAATATAGTAACGTTGATAATGTAGCTGCCATGGCAAAATATTCAAGATAGAAAATACCCAATAGATAGCCACAACAAGAGTTTAGCTGCTAAGACGATATATCACCATGCCAATATCTCTAAAATGTTAGTATAGCCATCATGGAAATATAGCAACAGAAAAAATACTCATCACAACGATAAAGCTAACTTGACAATTTACTACTCTGACGATATAGGTAACATTAAAAGACAGCCACCTCCTTGAAATATAAAAAAAAAGAAATGCCATCATGGCAATATGGTAACCAAACAATATAGCCATCATGGCAATATGATTACCATAGCAATATATTCTTAATGGCAATATAGTAACCATGTCCTTATAGTCACGATGACAATATAACTACCATGACAATACAGAAAACATCAAAATGCAGTCTCTAAGACAATATTGCCAGTAATTCAACAAGTTAAATGACGATATAGATATTATGGCAACACAATCACGATGACAATATACTCAGAAATGTTATATAATCGTCATCATAAAATGATCCGACCATGAAAATATAGTCACCCTGCTACTATGGCTTCCATTACAATATAGCCACAATAACAAAACATTCACCACGAAATTACTGAAACCATAACAATATAGCACATCATGGCAATGTAGTCACTTGATCATTTAATGAAAAATAAAAATTTCGCATCTATTATGGTATAACCTCAGGGACAAAATCTTATACACCATTAAAAAGCTGCCATGAAAATACAGTCACTATGACATAAATATCATGATAAAATAATGACCATGGCAATATAGCCACTCTAAGATTATAGTCGTTATGACAATATAGTCGCTATTAAAATACTTTCACCTTAATAATAAAGTTATCAAAATGATATATCGCTTGTGACAAAATATGCATGATTAGAAAATGACGGTATAGCACCTATAAAAAAGATCACCTTGACACTATAGTCAAGATGACGATATATGCATCATAGCAACTTAAAGAAAAAGAGATGATAACCAGAATGACGGTATGTTCATAATGACAATACTGCAACTATGTAAATATGTTCCCCACGATTCTCCAGCTTCTCTGACAATAAAACCATCTTCACAAAAAGAGTACTTATGAAATAATAGCCAACGACTATACAGCCATCAAGACAGTACAGCCACCATGACAATAATCTCTCGATATAAATCAATCGCCAGGACATTAGCGTCACCTTGATAATGAATATACAATTAGTACATGAACATCATGAAAATATAGCGTCCATATAAATATATTTGTCGTGAAAATATAGGCTCCATATGAATATCTTTAAAGTGACAGTTTTGCCATTCTGATAATATAGTCAAGACGATAATATATTCACCATAACAATAAAGTCACCATGATCACATAAATGATATGACTATATAGTCAACGCAACAATAAACGCATTTATAAATTATATCTACTCTGAGAATACAGCCACATGAAAATATAGATACCGTGACAAAATAGTCATTTTTGGATCATAGCAAACATATAGCGTCAAAGAGAATATAGTCACTATGACAAAATAGCGAAGAAGACAGGATTTATCATCACAATACAGTCACCTTGACAGTATAGCCTATAAAACAGTGGAACAACCATGAAAATGTACCTACCATAACAATATAGCTTACATGAAATTATAGTTACTATGACAAATTCATTACAATGAAATACAAACGATATCACATTATGGTTTCGATAATCATACACCAATCATGATCATATAAGATAAAACCTTCAAAACAAAGCAAGAGTTGCGAAAACGCAGGGAGGAATAGCTACAACATAGCTCTGAAAGACGATAGCAGATCCGTACACGTCGGTAGCCGGTGCGCGACTGTCATCAGGTGACTACATTGTCATGATATGCTATATTGTCATAGTTTCAGTACTGTCGTAGGGAATGTATTATTATGTTAGCTATATTGCAGTGGCAGGGTGGCTAAATTGTCATGATACGATAGTTTTGTTATCGCGGTTATATTGCATTTGTGATAATACTGCCATGGTGACTGTGTTCCAGTAATATCTATATTATCATTTAATTTGTTGAAGCGATTGCAATATTGTCGTAGAGACTCTAATGTCATGTTGCCTGTATTGTCATGATGGTTGCATGTCACCTTGACTATATAGTCATGTTGGTTATATTCCAGTAATGATTACATGGTTATGGTAACTATATTGCCATGGTGACTATATTGATAGGTGACTACATTGCCATGATAGCTATTTTTCATTTTTGCTATACTGTAAAGAGGTGACTGTCTTTTCATATTGAATATATTATCAGGGTAGCTATATTGTTAAGTTAGCTATATCATTGTGGTGCTTATTTCCTTTTTCTGGTGGTATATTGCTATGATGCCTAGACTAACATTTTGGCGATATTGGCATGGTGATATAGTGTCTTAGCAAATAAACTGTTATTGTCGATATGTTCCATGGGATTTTATTATCATAGTAGCTACATTGTCATTGTTACTATATTTTCATGGTAGCTTCATTGTCATGGTGACGATATTGCCATTGTGGCTGTATTGTTATTTTCAATATAATGCCATCCTAACTACATTATCTTGGTCGCTATATTTACTTGCTGGCTATAATGCTATATGGTTAATTTTGTCGTTGGGGATATATTTTGTAATTAACTACAATTATGTTTTAATCATATGATCATGATAACAATATTTTCATGGCGGCTTATTTGGTAATGTGAGTGCAAGTGTATGGATATCATATTATCATGTCACTATATTTTCATAGTTTTTATACTCTGATGGTGTTTATGTCAGCCTCCTGATATTATCATGATTGATATATGATTATGGTAACTAAATTGTAATGGCGATTATATTTAATTGTGACAATTTTGTCATGTTGCCTGCATTTTCATGGTAGCTATATTGTTATGGCAGGTACATTTTCATTGTTGTTTCATTGTTTTATCGGCTATACTGTCAAGGTGACTATATCTTAATTAAAAATCTTGTCTTGGTCGCTATTTTGTCATGAACACTATATTGTCCTGGAGCCTATATGTTTGCTATGATCCGAAAGAGACTATTTTTTCGCAGCATCAATATTGTCAGGTGCTTAGATTGCTATAATGAATATAATTTGAAGGCTTCCTTATTGTTGCGTTGACTGTATTGTTCTATCACTTATATGATCATGGCTATATTGTTATAGTGAATATATTGCCGTCTTGACCATATTATCATATTGGCTAAATTGTCATGGTAAGTATTTTGACATGGAAGCCTTATTTTCATGATGTTTATATAGTCATTGAACTACATCGTGACATTATTGTCATAGTGGCTGTACTTTCATGGTGGCTATATTGTCGTTTCCAGTATTTTCAATATTACTCTTTTGTGAAGATTGCTTTATTGTCATTGTAGCTATAGTGTCACGGGGAATATATTTTCGTAAAAGCAGTATTGTCATTATGAATATATCGTCATTTTGGCTCTCTGTTCATTTTGGTTACATTGCGAAGATTTACATATCGTCACCTTGGGTATATTGGCAAGGTGATCTCTTTATAGTTGCTATATTGTTATTTATTTTAATCATGCATATTTTTTCATGAGTGATACATTATCTTGAAAACTATATCATTAAAGTGACAGTATACTGTCATGGTGGCTATATTGGCATTATGACTACAGTCTCTTAGTAGCTATATTGCTAAGATAAATACATGTGACTAAATTTTCATTTTAGCTTACTTAATGGTGTTGATTTACCCTTGGAGATATATCATTATAGAAACGGATATTTCATTTTGTTTAAATTATGAGGTGAATACATTGTCATGATATGCTATATTGTTATAGATTTAGTACTGTCATGGTGAATGTATATTATGTTGGCTACATTACAATGGAAGCCATAGTGGCCGGGTGGCTATATTTTCATGGTTTGATCATTTTGTTATTAGTATTTTATTGTATTTTTGAATATATTGTCATGGTGAATGTGTTGCCATAATTTCTATATTGTTATTTGATTTATTAAATTGATGGAAATATTGTCTTAGAGACTTGATTGTCATGTTCCCTGTATGGTCATCATGGTTGTCTTGTCATCGTGACTCTATGGTCATGATGGCTATACTGTCATTAAGATTACATTCTTATGGTAACTATATTGCCATCATTGGTTTTTGTCAGAGTAGCTATATTGTTAAGTTAGCTATCTTATTGTAGTGGGTATTTTTTTTCCTTTTGGTATATTGACATGATGGCTATAATAGAATTTTGGCAAGATTAGCATGATGATATAGTGTTCGCAACCCAACTGTTGTTTTGGACATTTTTTCATGGGAATACATTATCATGGTACCTACATTGTCAAGGTTACTATATTTCATGCAAACTACATTGTAAAGATGACGTTCTTGGCATGGCGGGTGTATTGTTATGTTCAATATAACGCCATCCTGGCTACATTATCTTGGTCGCTATATCAACTTGATGGCTATATTGCAACGGTCATTTTCATCGTTGGGATGTATTTAGTCTTTACCTACAATTTTGTTGTGATTATATGATCATGATAATATTTCTATGACGGCTTATTTGGCATCTTGAGTGTATCTGTCTGAATATCATATCATCATGTAACTTAGTCTGTCATGCTTTTAAACGGTGATGGTGCTTATGTGAAAATGCTGATTACATTATCATCATTAATGTATGATTATTGTAACTATATAGCAATGGCAAAATCTTTTTTGATCATTTTGGTATGTTGACTTCATTTTGATAGTAGTTATATTGGTATGGCTGGTACATTTTCATGGTTCTGACATTGTTTTATGGGCTATATTGTCAAGGCGGCTGTATAGTATTGATAAATTCTGTTTTGGACGCTATTGTCTCCTGGACACTATATACTTTAGAGGCTATATGGTTCCTATGATCCGAAAGCGGCTATTTTGTCACGGTATCTATATTGTCAGGTTGCTATATTGATGTTGTGAACATATTCTGAATGTTTCTTTAATGTTGAGTTGACTATATTGTCATATCAGTTATATGGCCATGGTGGCTTTGTTGTTATAGTGAATATATTGTAGTTGTGACTATACTAACATAATGGCTAAATTGTCATGGGAAATATGTTGATATGGATGCTATATTCTCATGATACTTTTATGGTAATTGTAAAAATATTTTCAAGTTTACTCTAATATCACAGTGATTGATTTATGTTGTAACATTATTGTTATGGTGGCTGTCCAATCATGGTGGCTATATTGTCGTTTGATGCGTTTTCAACGTTACTATTTAGTGAATATGGCTTTAATGTCAGTGTAGCTATACTTTCATTGGGAACAAATTTTCATAGTGACGCAATTTTCATTATGAAATAAAGTCATTTTGGCTATCTGCTAATTTGTGTTACATTGCTATGTTATATATATCGTCACCTTGGCTATATTGGAAGGTGATTTTTTTTATAGGTGGTATATTGTCATTTTTTAATCGTGCATATTCTGTTATAAGCAATATATTATAATGATACCCATATCATTAAGGTGAAAATATTGGCATGGCGACTATATTGTCTTTATGATTGTAATCTTATGATAACAATATAGGTACCCTATATATAGGCAACATGAAAAGACAATCACCCTCTTGTAGTATAACAAAAAATAACAAATAGCCATCATGACAATTATCCATTTTTATTTTATCATACTTTGTTGCTGTTTCCCGCGTTAGCGAGGTAGCGCAAGGTAACAGACGAAAGAATTGCCCAACCCACCCACCCACATACACATGTATATACATACACGACCACACGCACACATATAGATTCCTAAACATTTCAACATATACATATATACAGACACAGACATATATATATATATATATATATATATATATATATATATATATATATATATATATATATATATATATATTATATTTATTTTTTTTTTATTATACTTTGTCGCTGTCTCCCGCGTTTGCGAGGTAGCGCAAGGAAACAGACGAAAGAAATGGCCCAACCCCCCCCCCCATACACATGTATATACATACGTCCACACACGCAAATATACATACCTACACAGCTTTCCATGGTTTACCCCAGACGCTTCACATGCCCTGCTTCAATCCACTGACAGCACGTCAACCCCGGTATACCACATCGCTCCATTTCACTCTATTCCTTGCCCTCCTTTCACCCTCCTGCATGTTCAGGCCCCGATCACACAAAATCTCCCTCACTCCATCTTTCCACCTCCAATTTGGTCTCCCTCTTCTCCTTGTTCCCTCCACCTCCGACACATATATCCTCTTGGTCAATCTTTCCTCACTCATCCTCTCCATGTGCCCAAACCACTTCAAAACACCCTCTTCTGCTCTCTCAACCACGCTCTTTTTATTTCCACACATCTCTCTTACCCTTACGTTACTCACTCGATCAAACCACCTCACACCACACACTGTCCTCAAACATCTCATTTCCAGCACATCCATCCTCCTGCGCACAACTCTATCCATAGCCCACGCCTCGCAACCATACAACATTGTTGGAACCACCATTCCTTCAAACATACCCATTTTTGCTTTCCGAGATAATGTTCTCGACTTCCACACATTCTTCAAGGCCCCCAGGATTTTCGCCCCCTCCCCCACCCTATGATCCACTTCCGCTTCCATGGTTCCATCCGCTGCCAGATCCACTCCCAGATATCTAAAACACTTCACTTCCTCCAGTTTTTCTCCATTCAAACTCACCTCCCAATTGACTTGACCCTCAACCCTACTGTACCTAATAACCTTGCTCTTATTCACATTTACTCTTAACTTTCTTCTTCCACACACTTTTCCAAACTCAGTCACCAGCTTCTGCAGTTTCTCACATGAATCAGCCACCAGCGCTGTATCATCAGCGAACAACAACTGACTCACTTCCCAAGCTCTCTCATCCCCAACAGACTTCATACTTGCCCCTCTTTCCAAAACTCTTGCATTTACCTCCCTAACAACCCCATCCATAAACAAATTAAACAACCATGGAGACATCACACACCCCTGCCGCAAACCTACATTCACTGAGAACCAATCACTTTCCTCTCTTCCTACACGTACACATGCCTTACATCCTCGATAAAAACTTTTCACTGCTTCTAACAACTTTCCTCCCACACCATATATTCTTAATACCTTCCACAGAGCATCTCTATCAACTCTATCATATGCCTTCTCCAGATCCATAAATGCTACATACAAATCCATTTGCTTTTCTAAGTATTTCTCACATACATTCTTCAAAGCAAACACCTGATCCACACATCCTCTACCACTTCTGAAACCACACTGCTCTTCCCCAATCTGATGCTCTGTACATGCCTTCACCCTCTCAATCAATACCCTCCCATATAATTTACCAGGAATACTCAACAAACTTATACCTCTGTAATTTGAGCACTCACTCTTATCCCCTTTGCCTTTGTACAATGGCACTATGCACGCATTCCGCCAATCCTCAGGCACCTCACCATGAGTCATACATACATTAAATAACTTTACCAACCAGTCAACAATACAGTCACCCCCTTTTTTAATAAATTCCACTGCAATACCATCCAAACCTGCTGCCTTGCCGGCTTTCATCTTCCGCAAAGCTTTCACTACCTCTTCTCTGTTTACCAAATCATTTTCCCTAACCCTCTCACTTTGCACACCACCTCGACCAAAACACCCTATATCTGCCACTCTATCATCAAACACATTCAACAAACCTTCAAAATACTCACTCCATCTCCTTCTCACATCACCACTACTTGTTATCACCTCCCCACTTGCGCCCTACACCGAAGTTCCCATTTGCTCCCTTGTCTTACGCACTTTATTTACCTCCTTCCAGAACATCTTTTTATTCTCCCTAAAATTTAATGATACTCTCTCACCCCAACTCTCATTTGCACTTTTTTTCACCTCTTGCACCTTTCTCTTGACCTCCTGTCTCTTTCTTTTATACATCTCCCACTCAATTGCATTTTTTCCCTGCAAAAATCGTCCAAATGCCTCTCTCTTCTCTTTCACTAATACTCTTACTTCTTCATCCCACCACTCACTACCCTTTCTAATCAACCCACCTCCCACTCTTCTCATGCCACAAGCATCTTTTGCGCAATCCATCACTGATTCCCTAAATACATCCCATTCCTCCCCCACTCCCCTTACTTCCATTGTTCTCACCTTTTTCCATTCTGTACTCAGTCTCTCCTGGTACTTCCTCACATATATATATATATATATATATATATATATATATATATATATATATATATATATATATATATATATATACGTATTTTGCCGCTGTCTCCCGCGTTTGCGAGGTAGCGCAAGGAAACAGACGAAAGAAATGGCCCAACCCACCCCCCATACACATGTATATACATACGTCCACACACGCAAATATACATACCTACACAGCTATCCATGGTTTACCCCAGACGCTTCACATGCCCTTAATTCAATCCACTGACAGCACGTCAACCCTGGTATACCACATCGATCCAATTCACTCTATTCCTTGCCCTCCTTTCACCCTCCTGCATGTTCAGGCCCCGATCACACAAAATCTTTTTCACTCCATCTTTCCATCTCCAATTTGGTCTCCCACTTCTCCTCGTTCCCTCCACCTCCGACACATATATCCTCTTGGTCAATCTTTCCTCACTCATTCTCTCCATGTGCCCAAACCATTTCAAAACACCCTCTTCTGCTCTCTCAACCACGCTCTTTTTATTTCCACACATCTCTCTTACCCTTACGTTACTTACTCGATCAAACCACCTCACACCACACATTGTCCTCAAACATCTCATTTCCAGCACATCATCCTCCTGCGCACAACTCTATCCATAGCCCACGCCTCGCAACCATACAACATTGTTGGAACCACTATTCCTTCAAACATACCCATTTTTGATTTCCGAGATAATGTTTTCGACTTCCAAACATTCTTCAAGGCTCCCAGAACTTTCGCCCCCTCACCCACCATGTGATTCACTTCCGCTTCCATGGTTCCATCCGCTGCCGGATCCACTCCCACATATCTAAAGCACTTTACTTCCTCCAGTTTTTCTCCAAACTTACCTCCCAATTGACTTGACCCTCAACCCTACAGTGCCTAATAACCTTGCTCTTATTCACATTTACTCTTAAATTTCTTCTTTCACACACTTTACCAAACTCAGTCAGCAGCTTCTGCAGTTTCTCACATGAATCAGCCACCAGCGCTGTATCATCAGCGAACGCCAACTGACTCTCTTCCCAAGCTCTCTCATCCCCAACAGACTTCATACTTGCCCCTCTTTCCAAAACTCTTGCATTTACCTCCCTAACAACCCCATCCATAAACAAATTTAACAACCATGGAGACATCACACACCTCTGCCGCAAACCAACATTCACTGAGAACCAATCACTTTCCTCTCTTCCTACATGTACACATGCCTTACATCCTCGATAAAAACTTTTCACTGCTTCTAACAACTTGCCTCCCACACCATATATTCTTAATACCTTCCACAGAGCATCTCTATCAACTCTATCATATGCCTTCTCCAGATCCATAAATGCTACATACAAATCCATTTGCTTTTCTAAGTATTTCTCACATACATTCTTCAAAGCAAACACCTGATCCACACATCCTCTACCACTTCTGAAACCACACTGCTCTTCCCCAATCTGATGCTCTGTACATGCCTTCACCCTCTCAATCAATACCCTCCCATATAATTTACCAGGAATACTCAACAAACTTATACCTCTGTAATTTGAGCACTCACTCTTATCCCCTTTGCTTTTGTACAATGGCACTATGCACGCATTCCGCCAATCCTCAGGCACCTCACCATGAGTCATACATACATTAAATAACCTTACCAACCAGTCAACAATACAGTCACCCCCTTTTTTGATAAATTCCACTGCAATACCATCCAAACCTGCTGCCTTGCCCACTTCATCTTCCGCAAAGCTTTTACTACCTCTTCTCCGTTTACCAAATCATTTTCCCTAACCCTCTCACTTTGCACACCACCTCGACCAAAACACCCTATATCTGCCACTCTATCATCAAACACATTCAACAAACCTTCAAAATACTCACTCCATCTCCTTCTCACATCACCACTACTTGTTATCACCTCCCCATTTGCACCCTTCACTGAAGTTCCCATTTGCTCCCTTGTCTTACGCACTTTATTTACCTCCTTCCGGAACATCTTTTCATTCTCCCTAAAATTTAATGATACTCTCTCACCCCAACTCTCATTTGCCCTCTTTTTCACCTCTTCCACCTTTCTCTTGACCTCCCGTTTCTTTCTTTTATACATCTCCCACTCAATTGCATTTTTTCCCTGCAAAAATCATCCAAATGCCTCTCTCTTCTTTTTCACTAATAATCTTACTTCTTCATCACACTACTCACTACCCTTTCTAATCAACCCACCTCCCACTCTTCTCATGCCACAAGCATCTTTTGCGCAATCCATCACTGATTCCCTAAATACATCCCATTCCTCCCCCACCCCCCTTACTTCCACTGTTCTCATCTTTCTCCATTCTGTACTCAGTCTCTCCTGGTACTTCCTCACACAAGTCTCCTTCCCAAGCTCACTAACTCGCACCACCCTCTTCACCCCAACATTCACTCTTCTTTTCTGAAAACCCATACAAATCTTCACCTTAGCCTCCACAAGATAAGCCATCATGGCAATATATTCATTTAACAATATAGCCAACATGGCAATATAGTTACCGTATCAATATAATCTTAATGGAAATATAACTACCATGACCATATAGACACGATGACAATACAACCACTAAGACAATACAGGAACCGTGACATTACATTATGACAATATAGCCACCAATTCAACAAATCAAATGACATTATAGATATTATGGCAACAGTCACCATGACAATATACACACAAGGGGAATATAATCGACATAAAAAATGATTATATTATGAAAATATAGCCACTCTGCCACTATGGCTTACATTGGAATATAGCAAACATAATAATACATATACAATGACATTCCTGAAACCATAACAATATAGCATATCACAACAATGTAGTCCCCTAATGATTTAATCAAAATGAGAAGCTCGTTTTATAATGATATATCCTCAAGGGCAAACCCACCACAAATATAAAAGCTACCGTGAAAATGTGGCCACCATGACATTATAACCATCATGATGAAATAGACACCATGACAATAAAGTTACTTTGGCAAGATATCCAACATGATATCATTGTCATAATAACAGTATAGTCAAAATACCAATATACAATTACCGGAATATTATAGTTATCATGATAATGTATCACTTACGACAAAAAATGCATGATTAAAAAAATGCAAATATAGCAACCGTAAAAAAAGATCACGTTCCTAATATAGCCAAGGTGATGATATATTTATGATAGAAATGTAAGCAAAATAAGGAGATGGCCAAAATGACAGTATGTTCATAATGACAATAATTCCACTATGAAAATATATTCTCCATGACACTGTAGGTACACTGACAGTAAAGCTATGTTCACAAAAGCGTAAAATTGAAATGCAGCAAACTACAATATAGCCACCATGACTATACAGCCATCTTGACAATAATATCATGATATAACTCAATCACCAGGACAATAGAGTCACCTTGACAGTAATCTTACAATGACTTTATAAATATCATGAAAATATAGCCCCAATGTCAAGATATTTGCTATGACAATTTAGCCATTATGAAAATATAGTCACCACGACAATCTATTCACTATGACAATAAAGCTACCATGATCATATAACTGATATGACAATATAATCAAAGCAAAAGTATAGAAACATTCAACTTATATTCACAATGGCAATATAACCACCTGACAATACAGATACTATTAATAGATAGTCGTTTTCGGATCATAGCAAAAATATAGACTCCAGGACAATATAGTCTCTGTGAAAAAACAGTGACTCAGACAGGATTTATCATCATGATATGGTCATAACATTATAGCTGTCATGGAATCGTAATCAACTGACAAAATTATCACAATGAAATAAAACAACATTACAATATAGTTACCATAATCATACACCAATCATGATTATATAATCAGCAGGTTGACATAAACAAGATCATAGTGTAAAAACCTTGACAATTTAAGTGACATGATGAGATGATATCTATTCACTTACACTTACAATACCACATAAGTTTTTATGAAAATATTATCATGATCATATAATCACAACAGTATTGTCACTAATTACAAAATATATCCCGAAAACAAGATTAACCATAACAATATAGCCATCAAGTTGATATAGCGACCAAGATAATGTAGCCAGGACGTCATCATATTGAAAGTAAGAATACAACCAACATGCCAATGTGTTCACCATGATAATGTAGCTACCATGATAAAATATACAATTGAAAAATATCCACAACAAGAATATAGCTGCTAAAACACTATATCGCTATGCCAATATCGCCAAAATGTTATTATTGCCATCATGATAATATATCACCATAAAAGAAATATATATACCCACTACTCGACAATATAGCTATTCTGACAATATTGCCAACATGAAATGACAATCAACTCCTTCTTATATAACAAAAATGACATAGCCATCATGGTCATATAGAGATTTAACAATACAGCCACTATGGTAATATAGTTACCATAACAATGTGATCTTAACGACAATGTAGCCAACATGACTATATAGTCACGTTGACAATACAACCACCGTGACAATACAGATAACATGACAGTACCTTCTCGAAGACAATATTGCCATCAATTTGACAAATTATGTGACAATATAGATATCATGGCAACATAGTCACCATGACAATATACTCAGAAATGCAATATAATTCCCATGATAAGATTATCCTACCATGAAAATATAGCCACCTACCATTTTGGTTTCCATTGCAATGTAGAAACAGTAATAAAAGACTTACCATGACAGTACTGAAACCATAACAGTATATCATATCATGGCAATGTAGTCACCAAATAATTTAATCAAAATGGCAATTTCTCTTCTATAATGGTTTATTCTTAAGGGCAATATCAACACCATTAAAAAAGCTTCTACGAAAATACAGTCATAATGACATTATAAAAATCATGATAAAAAAGTCACCATGCCAATATAGTTATCTTGGCAATAGAGCCACTGTGACATTATAGTCATAATGATAATATAGTCGCTAAGACAATATTGTCACCATAAAAATATAATTATCATGATAATATTTCTTTTATGACGAAGTATGCAAGAGTTAAATAATGACAATATATCACCTATAAAAAGATCACCATGCCAATATGGCTAAGGTGACGATATATACATTATAGTAATGTAACTAAAATGAAAAGATAGCCAAACTGACGGTATGGTCATAATGACAATACTGCCACTATGAAAATATGTTCCCCATGACAGTATAGCTACACTGACAACAAAGATATATTCACAAAAGAGCAACATTGAAAATAAAGCTAACGAGAATATAGCCACCATCATAGTTCAGCCACCATGATAATGATGTCACGATACAAGTCATCACCATGTCATTAGTCACCTTGATAATAAACTTACAATGACTATATAAATATCATGATAGTATAGCCTCCATGTCAACATGTCTGCCATGATAATCAGGCCATTATGATAATATAGTCATGACGGCAATTTATTTACTATAACAATATAGCCACAGTGATCATATAACTGATGTGACAATACAGTCAAAGAAGCAAAAAAGAAATATACAAATCATATTCACTATGGCAGTATAACTATATGACAATATAGATACTGTGACAAATAGTCGCTTTTGAATCATAGCAAACATATAGCCGGCAGGACAACATAGTCTCTATGACAAAATGGCGACCAAGACAGGATATATCATTATGATATAGACACCTTGACAGTACACACCATAAAACAATGTAACAATCATGAAACTGTACCTGCCAAAACATTATAAATGTCATGAAATTTTAGTCAACATGACAAAATTATCATAATGAAATATCATCGGCATTACAATATAGTTACCATAATCATAGACCAATCATGATCATATAATCAGCAGGTAGACATAAACAATATCACAGTATAAATACCATGACAGTATACTTGACATGATGATATGATATTTATACACTTACACTTACAATACCAAAGAAGCCGCCATGAATATATTTTTATCATGATCATATAATCACAACAATATTGTAGGTAGTAACAAATATATCCACAACGACAAAATTAATCATAGCAATATAGCCATCAACTTGTTATAGCGACCAAGATAATGTAGCGAGCATTGTATTGAGAACTACAATACAGCCACCGTGCCAATATCCTCACCATGACAATATAGCTACCATGAAAATATAGTAACGTTGATAATGTAGCTGCCATGGCAAAATATTCAAGATATAAAATACACAAAAGATAGCCACAACAAGAGTTTAGCTGCTAAGACGATATATCACCATGCCAATATCTCTAAAATGTTAGTATACCCATCATGGCAATATATCAACAGAAAAAATACTTATCGCCACGATATAGCTAACTTGACAATATATTACTCTGGCAGTATAGGTAACATTAAAAGACAGCCACCTCCTTGAAATATAAAAAAAAAAAAATGACAAATAGCCATCATGGCAATATGGTAACTAAACAATATAGCCATCATGGCAATATGTTAACCAAACAATATAGCCATCATGACAATATGATTACCATAGCAATGTATTCTTAATGGCAATATAGTCACCATGTCCTTATAGTCACGATGACAATACAACTACCATGACAATACAGAAAACATCAAAATACAGTCTCTAAGACAATATTGCCACTAATTCAACAAGTTATATGACAATATAGATATTATGGCAACACAATCACGATGACAATATACTCAGAAATGTTATATAATCGTCATAATAAAATGATCCTACCAAGAAAATATAGTCACCCTGCTACTATGGCTTCCATTACAAGATAGCCACAATAACAAAACATTCACCACGCCAGTACTGAAACCATAACAATATAGCATATCATGACAATGTAGTCACTTGATCATTTAATGAAAAGTAAAAATTTCGCTTCTATTATGGTATAACCTCAGGGACAAAATTTTATACACCATTAAAAATCTGCCATGAAAATACAGTCATTATGAAATAAATATCATGAGAAAATAGTGACCATGTCAATATAGCCACCCTGAGATTAAAGTCATTATGACAATATAGTGGCTATCAAAATACTGTCACCTTAATGAGAAAGTTATCAAAATGATATATGGCTTGTGACAAAATATGCATAATCAGAAAATGAGAGTATAGCACCTATAAAAAAGATCACCTTGCCACTATAGTAAAGGTGACGATATATACATAATAGCAACGTAAATAAAAAGAGATTATAACCAGAACGACGGTATGTTCATAATGATAATACTGCAACTATGAAAATTTGTTCCCCACGATTCTCCAGCTTCACTGACAATAAAGCCATCTTCACAAAAAGAGTACTATTGAAAAAATAGCAAACGACTATACAGCCATCAAGACAGTACAGCCACCATGACAATAATCTCTCGATATATATCAATCGCCAGGACATTAGCGTCACCTTGATTATGAATATAAAATGAGTACATGAACATCATGAAAATATAGCGTCCATATAAATATATTTGTCGTGAAAATATAGCCTCCATATGAATATCTTTAAAGTGACAGTTTCGCCATTCTGATAATATAGTCAAGACGCTAATATATTCACCATAACAATAAAGCCACCATGATCACATAAATGATATGACAATATAGTCAACGCAACAATAAACGCATTTATAAATCATATCCACTCTGAGAATACAGCCACATGAAAATATAGATACTGTGACAAAATACTCATTTTTAGATCATAACAAACATATAGCGTCCAAGAGAATATAGTCTCTATGACAAAATAGCGAAGAAGACAGGATTTATCATCACAATAAAGTCACCTTGAAAGTATAGCCAATTAAACAGTAGAACACCATGAAAATGTACCTACCATAACAATATAGTTTACATGAAAATATAGTTACTATGACAAATTCATTACAATGAAATACAAAAGATTTCACATCATGGTTTCGATAATCATATACCAATCATGATCATATAAGATAAAATCTTCAAAACAAAGGAAGGGTAGCGACAACGCAGTGAGGAATAGCTACAACCTAGCTCTGAAAGACGATAGCAGCTCCGTACACGTCGGTAGCGGGTGCGCGACTGTCATCAGGTGACTACATTGTCATGATATGCTATATGGTCATGGTTTCAGTACTGTCGTAGTGAATGCATTATTATGTTAGCTATATTGCAGTGGCAGGGTGGCTAAGTTTTCATGATAGGATAATTTTGTCATCGCGGTTATATTGCATTTGTGATAATACTGTCATGGTGACTGTGTTCCAGTAATATCTATATTATCATTTAATTTGTTGAATCCATTGCAATATTGTCGTATAGACTCTAATGTCATGTTGCCTGTATTGTCATGATGGTTGCATGTCATCTTTACTATATAGTCATGTTGTTTATATTCCAGTTATGTTTTCATGGTTATGGTAACTATATTGCAATGGTGACTATATTGATTGGTGACTACATTGCCATGATAGCTATTTTTCATTTTTGTTATACTGTAAGGAGGTGACTGTCTTTTCATATTGAATATATTATCAGGGTACCTATATTGTTAACTTAGCTATATCATTATGGTGCTTATTTTCTTTTTCTGGTGGTATATTGCCTTGATGCCTAGACTAACATTTTGGCGATATTGGCATGGTGATATAGTGTCTTAGCAAATAAACTGTTATTGTGTATATGTTCCATGGGATTTTATTATCATAGTAGCTACATTGTCAATGTTACTATATTTTCATGGTAACTCCATTGTCATGGTGACGATATTGCCATTGTGGCTGTATTGTTATTTTCAATATAATGCCATCCTAACTACATTATCTCGGTCGCTATATTTACTTGCTGGCTATATTGCTATGGTTAATTTAGTCGTTGGGGATATATTTTGGTATTAACTACTATTTTGTTTTAATCATATGATCATGATAACAATATTTTCATGGCGGCTTATTTGGTAATGTGAGTGCAAGTGTATGGATATCATATTATCATGTCACTATATTGTCAGGGTTTTTATACTGTGATGGTGTTTATGTCAGCCTCCTGATGATATTATCATGATTGATATATGATTATGGTAACTAAATTGTAATGGCGATTACATTTCATTGTGACAATTTTGTCATGTTGCATGCATTTTCATGGTCGCTATATTGTTACGGCAGGTACATTTTCATTGTTGTTTCATTGTTTTTTCGGCTATACTGTCAAGGTGACTATATCTTATTAAAAATCTTGTCTTGGTCGCTATTTTGTCATGGACACTATATTGTCCTGAAGCCTATATGTTTGATATGATCTGAAAGAGACTATTTTGTCACAGCATCAATATTGTCAGGTGCTTATATTGCCATAATGAATATAATTTGAAGGCTTCCTTATTGTTGCGTTGACTGTACTGTCATATCATTTATATGATCATGGCTATATTGTTATAGTGAACATATTGCCGTCTTGACTATATTATCATATTGGCTAAATTGTCATGGTAAGTATGTTGACATGGAAGCCTTATTTTCATGATGTTTATATAGTCAGTGAATTATATCGTGACATTATTGTCATAGTGGCTGTACTTTGATGGTGGCTATATTGTCGTTTCCTGTATTTTCACTGTTACTCTTTTGTGAAGATTGCTTTATTGTCATTGTAGCTATAGTGTCATATGGGATATATTTTCATAGGAGCAGTATTGTCATTATAAACATACCGTCATTTTGGCTATCTACTCATTTTGGTTATATTGCGAAGACTTACATATCGTCACCTCGCTATATTGTCAAGGTGATCTCTTTTATAGTTGCCATGTTGTCATTTTTTTTAGTCATGCATATTTTTTCATAAGCGATACATTACCGTGATAACTTTACTATTAAGGTGACAGTATATTGTCATTGTGACAATGATGACAATATGACTATATTCTCTTAGTAGCTGTATTGCTAAGATAACTATACTGTCATGGTGACTATTACATGATGATGGTTATAATGAGAGTTTGACTGCATTTTCATTGTAGCATATTTAATGGTGTTGATTTTGCCCTTGAACATATATTATAAGAACGAGAATTTCCTTTTTTTTGAACTGTCATGTGAATATATTGCCCTGATATGCGATATTGTTATAGTTTCAGTACAGTCATGTTGAATGTATATTATGTTGGTTACATTACAATTAAAGTCATAGTGGCAGGGTAACTATATTTTCATGGTTGGATCATTTTGTTATGACGATTTTATTGTACTTGTGAGTATATTCTCATGGTTACTGTGTTGCCGTAATTTCTATATTGTCCTGGACACTACATATCCTGAAATCTATATTGTCATATCAGTTATATGATCATGGTAGCTTTATTGTCATAGTGAATATCTTGTCGACGTGACTATATTATCATAATGGCTAAATTGTCATAGGAAATATGTTGACATGAGTGCTATATTTTCATGATATTCATAAAGTCATTGAAAGATTACTATCAAGTTGACTCTAATAGCCTGGCGATTGATGTATATCGTGACATTATTGTCACGATAGCTCCATTGTCATGGTGGCTATATTGTCGTTTCCTGTATTTTCAATGTTACTCTTTTGTGAAGATTGCTATATTGCCGTTGTAGCTATAGTGTAATGGGCAATATATTTTCGTAGTAGCAGTATTGTCATTATGAACATATCGTCATTTTGGCTATCTGCTCATTTTGGTTACATTGCGAAGATTTACGTATCGTCACCTTGGCTATATTGGCAAGGTGATCTCTTTATAGTTGCTATATTGTCATTTTTTCTAATCATGTATATTTTTTCATGAGTGATACATTATCTTGATAACTATATCATTAAAGTGACAGTATATTGTCACGGTGACTATATTGTCATTATGACTACAATCTCTTAGTGGCTATATTGCTAAGATAACTACATGTGACTACATTTTCATTGTAACTTATTTAATGGTGTTGATTTACCCTTGGAGATATATCATTATAAAAACGGATATTTCATTTTGTTTAAATTATGAGGTGAATACATTGTCATGATATGCTATATTGTTATAGTTTCAGTACTGTCATGGTGAATGTATATTTTGTTGGCTACATTACAATGTAAGCCAAAGTGGCAGGGTGGCTATATTTTCATGGTTTGATCATTTTGTTATTAGTATTTTATTGTATTTTTGAATAAATTGTCATGGTGACAGTGATGCCATAAATTCTATATTGTCATTTGATTTATTAAATTGATGTCAATATTTTCATAGAGACTGTATTGTCATGTTACCTGTATGGTCATCATGTTTGTCATGTTATCGTGACTCTATGGTCATGATGGCTATACTGTCGTTAAGATTACATTCTTATGGTAACTATATTGCCATCATGGCTTTTTGTCAGAGTAACTATATTGTTAAGTTAGCTATCTTATTGTGGTGGGTATTTTTTTCCTTTTGGTATATTTCCATGATGGCTATACTAGAATTTTGGCAAGATTAGCATGGTGTTATAGTGTTCGCAGCCCAATTGTTGTTTTGGACATTTTTTTCATGGGAATACATTATCATGGTACCTACATTGTCAAGGTTACAATATTTCATGCAAGCTACATTGTAAAGATGACGATATTGGCATGGCGGGTGTATTGTTATGTTCAATATAACGCCATCCTGGCTACATCAACTTGATGGCTATATTGCTACGGTCAATTTCATCGTTGTGGATGTATTTTGTCTTTACCTACAATTTGGTTGTGATTATATGATCATGATAATATTTCTATGACGGCTTATTTGGCATCTTGAGTGTATCTGTCTGGATATCATATCATCATGTAACTTAGTCTGTCATGATTTTAAACGGTGATGGTGCTTATGTGAAAATGCTGATTACATTATCATCATTAATGTATGATTATTGTAACTATATAGCAATGCCAATATCTTTTTTGATCATTTTGGTATGTTGATTTCATTTTGATAGTAGTTATATTGGTATGGAAGGTACATTTTCATGGTTTTGACATTGTTTTATGGGCTACACTGTCAAGGCGGCTGTATAGTATTGATAAATTCTCTTTTGTACGCTATTGTCTAGTGAACACTATATACTTTAGAGGCTATATGTTTCCTATGATCCGAAAACGACTATTTTGTCACGGTATCTATATTGTCAGGTGGCTATATTGACGTTGTGAACATATTCTGAATGTTTCTTTAATGTTGTGTTGACTATATTGTTATATCAGTTATATGGCCATGGTGGCTTTATTGTTATAGGGAATATATTGTAGTTGTGACTATACTATCATAATGGCTAAATTGTCATGGGAAACATGTTGATATGGATGCTATATTCTCATGATACTTTTATGGTAATTGCAATAATTTTTTCAAGTTTACACCAATATCACAGTGATTGATTTATATTTTAACATTATTGTTATGGTAGCTGTACAATCATGGTGGCTATATTGTCGTTTGATGCGTTTTCAATGTTGCTATTTAATGAATATGGCTTTAACGTCAGTGTAGGTATACTATCATTGTGAACAAATTTTCATAGTGACGCAATTGTCATTTTGGCTATCTTCTAATTTGGGTTACATTGCTATGTTATATATATTGTCACTTTGGCTATATTGGGAAGGTGATTTTTTCATATGTGGTATATTGTCATTTCTTAATCGTGCATATTCTGTTATAAGCGATATATTATCATGATACTCATATCATGAAGTTGAAAATAATGGCATGGCGACTATATTGTCTTTATGACTGTAATCTTTTGATAACAATATAGCTACTCTGATATATAGGCAACATGAAAAGACAATCACCCCCTTGTAATATAACAAAAAAAATAAATAGCCAGCATGTCAATATATTCATTTAACAATATACCCACCATGGCAATATAGTTACCATATCAATATAATCTTAATGGAAATATAACTATCATGACCATATAGACACGATGATAATACAACCATCAAGACAATTCAGGAACCATGACATTACATTGTGACAATATACCCACCAATTCAAACAAATCAAATGACTATAGATATTATGGCAACAGTCACCATGACCATATACACACAAATGGAATATAATCGAAATAACAAAATGATTATATTTGAAAATATAGCCAATCTGCCACTATGGCTTCCATTGGAATATAGCCAACATAATAATACATATACAATGACATTCCTGAAACCATAACAATATAGCATATCACGACAATGTAGTCCCCTAATGATTTAATCAAAATGAGAAGCTCGTTTTATATTGATACATCCTCAAGGGCAAACCCAACACCACTATAAAAGCTACCGTGAAAATGTAGTCACCATGACATTATAACCATCATGATGAAATAGACACCATGACAATAAAGTTACTTTGGCAAGATATCCAACATGATATCATTGTCATAATAATAATATAGTCAAAATGCCAATATATAGTTACCGGAACGTTATAGTTATCATGATAATGTATCACTTTCGACAAAAAATTCATGATTAAAAAAATTGAAATAGAGCATCCGTAAAAAAAGATCACGTTGCTAATATGGCTAAAATGATTATATATATATATATATATATATATATATATATATATATATATATATATATATATATATATATATATATTTTTTTTTTTTTTTTTTTTTATACTTTGTCGCTGTCTCCCGCGTTTGCGAGGTAGCGCAAGGAAACAGACGAAAGAAATGGCCCAACCCCCCCTATACACATGTACATACACACGTCCACACACGCAAATATACATACCTACACAGCTTTCCATGGTTTACCCCAGACGCTTCACATGCCTTGATTCAATCCACTGACAGCACGTCAACCCCTGTATACCACATCGCTCCAATTCACTCTATTCCTTGCCCTCCTTTCACCCTCCTGCATGTTCAGGCCCCGATCACACAAAATCCTTTTCACTCCATCTTTCCACCTCCAATTTGGTCTCCCTCTTCTCCTCGTTCCCTTCACCTCCGACACATATATCCTCTTGGTCAATCTTTCCTCACTCATTCTCTCCATGTGCCCAAACCATTTCAAAACACCCTCTTCTGCTCTCTCAACCACGCTCTTTTTATTTCCACACATCTCTCTTACCCTTACGTTACTTACTCGATCAAACCACCTCACACCACACATTGTCCTCAAACATCTCATTTCCAGCACATCCATCCTCCTGCGCACAACTCTATCCATAGCCCACGCCTCGCAACCATACAACATTGTTGAAACCACTATTCCTTCAAACATACCCATTTTTGCTTTCCGGGATAATGTTCTCGACTTCCACACATTTTTCAAGGCTCCCAAAATTTTCGCCCCCTCCCCCACCCTATGATCCACTTCCGCTTCCATGGTTCCATCCGCTGACAGATCCACTCCCAGATATCTAAAACACTTCACTTCCTCCAGCCTCTCACCATTCAAACTCACCTCCCAATTGACTTGACCCTCAACCCTACTGTACCTAATAACCTTGCTCTTATTGACATTTACTCTTAACTTTCTTCTTCCACACACTTTACCAAACTCCGTCACCAGCTTCTGCAGTTTCTCACATGAATCCGCCACCAGCGCTGTATCATCAGCGAACAACAACTGACTCACTTCCCAAGCTCTCTCATCCCCAACAGACTTCATACTTGCCCCTCTTTCCAAAACTCTTGCATTTACCTCCCTAACAACCCCATCCATAAACAAATTAAACAACCATGGAGACATCACACACCCCTGCCGCAAACCTACATTCACTGAGAACCAATCACTTTCCTCTCTTCCTACACGTACACATGCCTTACATCCTCGATAAAAACTTTTCACTGCTTCTAACAACTTTCCTCCCACACCATATATTCTTAATACCTTCCACAGAGCATCTCTATCAACTCTATCATATGCCTTCTCCAGATCCATAAATGCTACATACAAATCCATTTGCTTTTCTAAGTATTTCTCACATACATTCTTCAAAGCAAACACCTGATCCACACATCCTCTACCACTTCTGAAACCACACTGCTCTTCCCCAATCTGATGCTCTGTACATGCCTTCACACTCTCAATCAATACCCTCCCATATAATTTACCAGGAATACTCAACAAACTTATACCTCTGTAATTTGAGCACTCACTCTTATCCCCTTTGCCTTTGTACAATGGCACTATGCAAGCATTCCGCCAATCCTCAGGCACCTCACCATGAGTCATACATACATTAAATAACCTTACCAACCAGTCAACAATACAGTCACCCCCTTTTTTAATAAATTCCACTGCAATACCATCCAAACCTGCTGCCTTGCCGGCTTTCATCTTCCGCAAAGCTTTTACTACCTCTTCTCTGTTTACCAAATCATTTTCCCTAACCCTCTCACTTTGCACACCACCTCGACCCAAACACCCTATATCTGCCACTCTGTCATCAGACACATTCAACAAACCTTCAAAATACTCATTCCATCTCCTTCTCACATCACCACTACTTGTTATCACCTCCCCATTTACGCCCTTACTGAAGTTCCCATTTGCTCCCTTGTCTTACGCACCCTATTTACCTCCTTCCAGAACATCTTTTTATTCTCCCTAAAATTTACTGATAGTCTCTCACCCCAACTCTCATTTGCCCTTTTTTTCACCTCTTGCACCTTTCTCTTGACCTCCTGTCTCTTTCTTTTATACTTCTCCCACTCAATTGCATTTTTTCCCTGCAAAAATCGTCCAAATGCCTCTCTCTTCTCTTTCACTAATACTCTTACTTCTTCATCCCACCACTCACTACCCTTTCTAAACAGCCCACCTCCCACTCTTCTCATGCCACAAGCATCTTTTGCGCAATCCATCACTGATTCCCTAAATACATCCCATTCCTCCCCCACTCCCCTTACTTCCATTGTTCTCACCTTTTTCCATTCTGTACACAGTCTCTCCTGATACTTCTTCACACAGGTCTCCTTCCAAGCTCACTTACTCTCACCACCTTCTTCACCCCAACATTCACTCTTCTTTTCTGAGAACCCATACTAATCTTCACCTTAGCCTCCACAAGATAATGATCAGACATCCCTCCAGTTGCACCTCTCAGCACATTGACATCCAAAAGTCTCTCTTTCGCACGCCTGTCCATTAACACGTAATCCAATAACGCTCTCTGGCCATCTCTCCTACTTACATAAGTATACTTATGTATATCTCGCTTTTTAAACCAGGTATTCCCAAGCATCAGTCCTTTTTCAGCACATAAATATATATATATATATATTATATATATATATATATATATATATATATATATATATATTTATATATATATATATATTATATATATGTATATATATATTTTTTTTTTTTTTTTTTATACTTTGTCGCTGTCTCCCGCGTTTGCGAGGTAGCGCAAGGAAACAGACGAAAGAAATGGCCCAACCCCCCCTATACACATGTACATACACACGTCCACACACGCAAATATACATACCTACACAGCTTTCCATGGTTTACCCCAGACGCTTCACATGCCTTGATTCAATCCACTGACAGCACGTCAACCCCTGTATACCACATCGCTCCAATTCACTCTATTCCTTGCCCTCCTTTCACCCTCCTGCATGTTCAGGCCCCGATCACACAAAATCCTTTTCACTCCATCTTTCCACCTCCAATTTGGTCTCCCTCTTCTCCTCGTTCCCTTCACCTCCGACACATATATCCTCTTGGTCAATCTTTCCTCACTCATTCTCTCCATGTGCCCAAACCATTTCAAAACACCCTCTTCTGCTCTCTCAACCACGCTCTTTTTATTTCCACACATCTCTCTTACCCTTACGTTACTTACTCGATCAAACCACCTCACACCACACATTGTCCTCAAACATCTCATTTCCAGCACATCCATCCTCCTGCGCACAACTCTATCCATAGCCCACGCCTCGCAACCATACAACATTGTTGAAACCACTATTCCTTCAAACATACCCATTTTTGCTTTCCGGGATAATGTTCTCGACTTCCACACATTTTTCAAGGCTCCCAAATTTTCGCCCCCTCCCCCACCCTATGATCCACTTCCGCTTCCATGGTTCCATCCGCTGACAGATCCACTCCCAGATATCTAAAACACTTCACTTCCTCCAGCCTCTCACCATTCAAACTCACCTCCCAATTGACTTGACCCTCAACCCTACTGTACCTAATAACCTTGCTCTTATTGACATTTACTCTTAACTTTCTTCTTCCACACACTTTACCAAACTCCGTCACCAGCTTCTGCAGTTTCTCACATGAATCCGCCACCAGCGCTGTATCATCAGCGAACAACAACTGACTCACTTCCCAAGCTCTCTCATCCCCAACAGACTTCATACTTGCCCCTCTTTCCAAAACTCTTGCATTTACCTCCCTAACAACCCCATCCATAAACAAATTAAACAACCATGGAGACATCACACACCCCTGCCGCAAACCTACATTCACTGAGAACCAATCACTTTCCTCTCTTCCTACACGTACACATGCCTTACATCCTCGATAAAAACTTTTCACTGCTTCTAACAACTTTCCTCCCACACCATATATTCTTAATACCTTCCACAGAGCATCTCTATCAACTCTATCATATGCCTTCTCCAGATCCATAAATGCTACATACAAATCCATTTGCTTTTCTAAGTATTTCTCACATACATTCTTCAAAGCAAACACCTGATCCACACATCCTCTACCACTTCTGAAACCACACTGCTCTTCCCCAATCTGATGCTCTGTACATGCCTTCACACTCTCAATCAATACCCTCCCATATAATTTACCAGGAATACTCAACAAACTTATACCTCTGTAATTTGAGCACTCACTCTTATCCCCTTTGCCTTTGTACAATGGCACTATGCAAGCATTCCGCCAATCCTCAGGCACCTCACCATGAGTCATACATACATTAAATAACCTTACCAACCAGTCAACAATACAGTCACCCCCTTTTTTAATAAATTCCACTGCAATACCATCCAAACCTGCTGCCTTGCCGGCTTTCATCTTCCGCAAAGCTTTTACTACCTCTTCTCTGTTTACCAAATCATTTTCCCTAACCCTCTCACTTTGCACACCACCTCGACCCAAACACCCTATATCTGCCACTCTGTCATCAGACACATTCAACAAACCTTCAAAATACTCATTCCATCTCCTTCTCACATCACCACTACTTGTTATCACCTCCCCATTTACGCCCTTTACTGAAGTTCCCATTTGCTCCCTTGTCTTACGCACCCTATTTACCTCCTTCCAGAACATCTTTTTATTCTCCCTAAAATTTACTGATAGTCTCTCACCCCAACTCTCATTTGCCCTTTTTTTCACCTCTTGCACCTTTCTCTTGACCTCCTGTCTCTTTCTTTTATACTTCTCCCACTCAATTGCATTTTTTCCCTGCAAAAATCGTCCAAATGCCTCTCTCTTCTCTTTCACTAATACTCTTACTTCTTCATCCCACCACTCACTACCCTTTCTAAACAGCCCACCTCCCACTCTTCTCATGCCACAAGCATCTTTTGCGCAATCCATCACTGATTCCCTAAATACATCCCATTCCTCCCCCACTCCCCTTACTTCCATTGTTCTCACCTTTTTCCATTCTGTACACAGTCTCTCCTGATACTTCTTCACACAGGTCTCCTTCCCAAGCTCACTTACTCTCACCACCTTCTTCACCCCAACATTCACTCTTCTTTTCTGAGAACCCATACTAATCTTCACCTTAGCCTCCACAAGATAATGATCAGACATCCCTCCAGTTGCACCTCTCAGCACATTGACATCCAAAAGTCTCTCTTTCGCACGCCTGTCCATTAACACGTAATCCAATAACGCTCTCTGGCCATCTCTCCTACTTACATAAGTATACTTATGTATATCTCGCTTTTTAAACCAGGTATTCCCAAGCATCAGTCCTTTTTCAGCACATAAATATATATATATATATATATATATATATATATATATATATATATATATATATATATATATATATATATATATATATATATATATATATATGTATATATATACATATATATTTTTTTTTATTATACTTTGTCGCTGTCTCCCGCGTTTGCGAGGTAGCGCAAGGAAACAGACGAAAGAAATGCCCCCCCCCCCCATACACATGTATATACATACGTCCACACACGCAAATATACATACCTACACAGCTTTCCATGGTTTACCCCAGACGCTTCACATGCCCTGCTTCAATCCACTGACAGCACGTCAACCCCGGTATACCACATCGCTCCAATTCACTCTATTCCTTGCCCTCCTTTCACCCTCCTGCATGTTCAGGCCCCGATCACACAAAATCTTTTTCACTCCATCTTTCCACCTCCAATTTGGTCTCCCTCTTCTCCTTGTTCCCTACACCTCCGACACATATATCCTCTTGGTCAATCTTTCCTCACTCATCCTCTCCATGTGCCCAAACCACTTCAAAACACCCTCTTCTGCTCTCTCAACCACGCTCTTTTTTATTTCCACACATCTCTCTTACCCTTACGTTACTCACTCGATCAAACCACCTCACACCACACATTGTCCTCAAACATCTCATTTCCAGCACATCCATCCTCCTGCGCACAACTCTATCCATAGCCCACGCCTCGCAACCATACAACATTGTTGAAACCACTATTCCTTCAAACATACCCATTTTTCCTTTCCGAGACAATGTTCTCGACTTCCACACATTCTTCAAGGCCCCCAGGATTTTCGCCCCCTCCCCCACCCTATGATCCACTTCCGCTTCCATGGTTCCATCCGCTGCCAGATCCACTCCCAGATATCTAAAACACTTCACTTCCTCCAGTTTTTCTCCATTCAAACTCACCTCCCAATTGACTTGACCCTCAACCCTACTGTACCTAATAACCTTGCTCTTATTCACATTTACTCTTAACTTTCTTCTTCCACACACTTTTCCAAACTCAGTCACCAGCTTCTGCAGTTTCTCACATGAATCAGCCACCAGCGCTGTATCATCAGCGAACAACAACTGACTCACTTCCCAAGCTCTCTCATCCCCAACAGTCTTCATACTTGCCCCTCTTTCCAAAACTCTTGCATTTACCTCCCTAACAACCCCATCCATAAACAAATTAAACAACCATGGAGACATCACACACCCCTGCCGCAAACCTACATTCACTGAGAACCAATCACTTTCCTCTCTTCCTACACGTACACATGCCTTACATCCTCGATAAAAACTTTTCACTGCTTCTAACAACTTTCCTCCCACACCATATATTCTTAATACCTTCCACAGAGCATCTCTATCAACTCTATCATATGCCTTCTCCAGATCCATAAATGCTACATACAAATCCATTTGCTTTTCTAAGTATTTCTCACATACATTCTTCAAAGCAAACACCTGATCCACACATCCTCTACCACTTCTGAAACCACACTGCTCTTCCCCAATCTGATGCTCTGTACATGCCTTCACCCTCTCAATCAATACCCTCCCATATAATTTACCAGGAATACTCAACAAACTTATACCTCTGTAATTTGAGCACTCACTCTTATCCCCTTTGCCTTTGTACAATGGCACTATGCACGCATTCCGCCAATCCTCAGGCACCTCACCATGAGTCATACATACATGAAATAACCTTACCAACCAGTCAACAATACAGTCACCCCCTTTTTTAATAAATTCCACTGCAATACCATCCAAACCTGCTGCCTTGCCGGCTTTCATCTTCCGCAAAGCTTTCACTACCTCTTCTCTGTTTACCAAATCATTTTCCCTAACCCTCTCACTTTGCACACCACCTCGACCAAAACACCCTATATCTGCCACTCTATCATCAAACACATTCAACAAACCTTCAAAATACTCACTCCATCTCCTTCTCACATCACCACTACTTGTTTTCACCTCCCCACTTGCGCCCTTCACCGAAGTTCCCATTTGCTCCCTTGTCTTACGCACTTTATTTACCTCCTTCCAGAACATCTTTTTATTCTCCCTAAAATTTAATGATACTCTCTCACCCCAACTCTCATTTGCCCTTTTTTTCACCTCTTGCACCTTTCTCTTGACGTCCTGTCTCTTTCTTTTATACATCTCCCACTCAATTGCATTTTTTCCCTGCAAAAATCGTCCAAATGCCTCTCTTTTCTCTTTCACTAATACTCTTACTTCTTCATCCCACCACTCACTACCCTTTCTAATCAACCCACCTCCCACTCTTCTCATGCCACAAGCATCTTTTACGCAATCCATCACTGATTCCCTAAATACATCCCATTCCTCCCCCACTCCCCTTATTTCCATTCTTCTCACCTTTTTCCATTCTGTATTCAGTCTCTCCTGGTACTTCCTCACACAGGTCTCCTTCTCAAGCTCACTTACTCTCATCACCCTCTTCACCCCAACATTCACTCTTCTTTTCTGAAAACCCATACAAATCTTCACCTTAGCCTCCACAAGATAATGATCAGACATCCCTCCAGTTGCACCTCTCAGCACATTAACATCCAAAAGTCTCTCCTTCGCACGCCTGTCAATCAACACGTAATCCAATAACGCTCTCTGGCCATCTCTCCTACTTACATAAGTATACTTATGTATATCTCGCTTTTTAAACCAGGTATTCCCAATCATCAGTCCTTTTTCAGCACATAAATCTACAAGCTCTTCACCATTTCCATTTACAACACTGAACACCCCATGTATACCAATTATTCCCTCAACTGCCACATTACTCACCTTTGCATTCAAATCACCCATCACTATGACCCGGTCTCGTGCATCAAAACCACTAACACACTCATTCAGCTGCTCCCAAAACACTTGCCTCTCTTGATCTTTCTTCTCATGCCCAGGTGCATATGCACCAATAATCACCCACCTCTCTCCATCAACTTTCAGTTTTACCCATATTAATCGAGAATTTACTTTCTTACACTCTATCACATACTCCCACAACTCCTGTTTCAGGAGTATTGCTACTCCTTCCCTTGCTCTTGTCCTCTCACTAACCCCTGACTTTACTCCCCAGACATTCCCAAACCACTCTTCCCCTTTACCCTTGAGCTTCGTTTCACTCAGAGCCAAGACATCCAGGTTCCTTTCCTCAAACATACTACCTATCTCTCCTTTTTTCACATCTTGGTTACATCCACACACATTTAGGCACCCCACTCTGAGCCTTCGAGGAGGATGAGCACTCCCCGCGTGACTCCTTCTTCTGTTTCCCATTTTAGAAAGTTAATACAAGGAGGGGAGGATTTCTGGCCCCCCGCTCCCGTCCCCTCTAGTCGCTTTCTACGACACGCGAGGAATACGTGGGAAGTATTCTTTCACCCCTATCCCCAGGGATAGTATACATATATATATACATATACACATACACACACACACATACATACGCACATATACAGACACACACACATACATATATATACATATGAGAAATGTAAGAAACAATTTAGAAAACTGAAACTTCTAGCTTGAAATGAATGAAATATATATATATATATATATATATATATATATATATATATATATATATATATATATATATATATATATATATATATATATATGATAGAAATGTAACCAAAATAAGGAGATGGTCAAAATGAAAGTATGTTCATAATGACAATAATTCCACTATAAAAATATATTCTCCATGACACTATAGGTACACTGACAGTAAAGCTGTCTTCACAAAAGCGTAAAATGAAAATACAGTAAACTACAATATAGCGACCATGACAATACAGCCATCTTGACAATAATATCACGATATAACTCAATCACCAGGACAAGAGAATCACCTTGACAGTAATCTTACAATGACTTTATAAATATCATGAAAATAAAGCCCCCATTTCAAGATATTTGCTATGACAATTTAGCCATTATGAAAATATAGTCACAACGACAATCTGTTCACTATATCAATAAAGCTACCATGATCATATAACTGATATGACAATATAATCAAAGCAAAAATATAGAAACATCAACTTATATTCACAATGGCAATATAACCACCTGACAATATAGATACTGTTATAGATAGTCGTTTTCGGATAATAGCAAAAATATAGACTCCAGGACAATATAGAGTCTGTGAAAAAACAGTGACTCAGACAGGATTTATCATCATGATGTGATCATAACATTATAGCTGTCATGGAATTGTAGTCAACATGACAAAATTATCACAATGAAATAAAACGACATTACAATATAGTTACCATAATCATACACCAATCATGATTATATAGTCAGCAGGATGACATAAACAAGATCATAATGTAAAAACCATGACAATTTAAGTGACATGATGAGATGACATCCATTCACTTACACTTACAATACCACATAAATTTTCATGAAAATATTATCATGATCATAAAATCACAATAGTATTGTCACTAATTACAAAATATATCCCGAAAGACAAAATTAAGCATAACAATATAGCCATCAAGTTGATATAGCGACCAAGATAATGTCGCCAGGACGGCATTATATTGAAAATAAGAATACAACCACCATGCCAATGTCTTCACCATGACAATGTAGCTACCATGAAAATATAGTAACCTTGACTATGTAGCTACCATGATAAAATATACAATTGAAAAATATCCACAACAAGAGTTTAGCTGCTAAAACACTATATCGCTATGCCAATATCGCCAAAATGTTATTATTGCCATCATGATAATATACCGCCAGAAAAGAAATATATATACCCAATACTCGACAATATAGCTATTCTGACAATATTGCCAACATGAAAAGACAGTCACCTCCTTGTTATATAACGAAAATGACAAATAGCCATCATGGCGATATAGGGCCTTAAAAATACAGCCACTATGGTGATATAGTTAGCATAAAAATATGATCTTAACGACAATGTAGCCAACATGACTATATAGTCACGTTTACAATACAACCACCGTGACAATACAGATAACATGACAATACCGTCTCGAAGACAATATTGCCATCAATTTGAAAAATTATATGACAATATAGATATTATGGCAGCATAGTCACAATGACAATATAATCAGAAATGTAATATAATCGCCATGATAAAATTACCCTACCATGAAAATATGGCTACCTACCATTTTGGTTTCCATTGCAATGTAGAAACAGTAATAAAAGATTTACCATAACAGTACTGAAACCATAACAGTATACCATATCATGGCAATGTAGTCAGCTGATAATTTAATCAAAATCACAATTTCTCTTCTATAATAGTATATCCTCAAGGGCAATATCAACACAATTAAAAAAGCTTCTACGAAAATAGACATTATGACATTATAAAAATCATGATAAAAAAGTCACCATTACAATATAGTTATCTTGGCAATATAGCCACTGTGACATTATAGTCTTAATGATAATATAGTCGCTATGACAATATTTCCACCATAAAAATATAATTATCATGATAATATTTCGCTTATGACAAAGTATGCAAGAGTTAAATAATGACAATATAACACCTATAAAAAGATCACCTTGCCAATATAGCTAAGGTGACGATATATACATTATAGCAATGTAAGTAAAATGAGAAGATAGCCAAAATAACGGTATGGTCATAATGACAATACTGCCACTATGAAAATATGTTCCCCGTGACACTATAGCTACACTGACAACAAAGCCATATTCACAAAAGAGCAACATTGAAAATACAGCAAACGAGAATATAGCCACCATCATATTTCAACCATCATGATAATAATGTCACGATACAAATTGTCACCATGTCATTAGTCACATTGATAATAAACTTATAAGGACTATATAAATATCATAAAAATATAGCCTCCATGTCAACATGTCTGCCATGATAATCTGGCCATTATGATAATATAGTCATGACGGCAATTTATTCACTATAACAATATAGCCACAGAGATCATATAACTGATGTGACAATACAGTCAAAGGAGCAAAAAGGAAATGTACAAATCATATTCACTATGGCAGTATAACTACATGACAATATACATACTCTGACAAATAGTCGCTTTTGAATCATAACAAACATATAGCCGGCAGGACAACATAGTCTCTATGACAAAATAGCGACCAAGACAGGATATATCATTATAATATAGACACCTTGACAGTATAATCCATAAAACAATGTATCAATCATGAAACTGTACCTGCCAAAACATTATAGATGTCATGAAATTTTAGTCAACATGACAAAATTATCATAAAGAAATGTCATCGGCATTACAATATAGTTACCATAATCATAGACCAATCATGATCATATAATCAGCAGGTTAACATAAACAATATCACAATATAAAACCATGACAGTATAAGTGACATGATGATATGATATCCATACACTTACACTAACAATACCAAAGATGCCGCCGTGAATACATTGTTATCATGATCATATAATCACAATAATATTGTAGGTAGAAACAAATATATCCCCAACGACAAAATTAATCATAGCAATATAGCCATCAACTTGTTATAGCGACCAAGATAATGTAGCGAGCATTTTATTGAGATTTACAATAGAGCCATGTGCCAATGTCGTCACCATGACAATATAGCTACCATGAAATATAGTAACGTTGATAATGTAGCTGCCATGGCAAAATATTTAAGATAGAAAATACCCAAAAGATAGCCACAACAAGAGTTTAGCTGCTAAGACGATATATCACCATGCCACTATCTCTAAAATGTTAGTATAGCCATCATGGTAATATACTAACAGAAAAAATACTCATCACAACGATATAGCTAACTTAACAATATACTACTCTGATAATTAGAGGTAACATTAAAAGACAGCCACCTCCTTGAAATATGAAAAAAAAATGACAAATAGGCATCATGGGAATATGGTAACTAATCATATTGCCATCATGGCAATATGGTAACCAAACAATATAGCCATCATGGCAATATGATTACCATAGCAATGTATTCTTAATGGCAATATAGTCACCATGTCCTTATAGTCACGTTGACAATACAACTACCATGACAATACAGAAAACATCAAAATACAGTCTCTAAGACAATATTGCCACTAATTCAACAAGTTAAATGACAATATAGATATTATGGCAACACAATCACGATGACAATATACTCAGAAATGTTATATAATCGTCATGATAAAATGATCCTACGTTGAAAATATAGTCACCCTGCTACTATGGCTTCCATTACAATATAGCCACAATAACAAAACATTCACCACGACAGTACTGAAACCATAACAATATAGCATATCATGACAATGTAGTCACTTGATCATTTAATGAAAAATAAAAATTTCGCTTCTATTATGGTATAACCTCAGGGACAAAATTTTATACACCATTAAAAAGCTGCCATGAAAATACAGTCGCTATGACATAAATATCATGATAAAATAGTTACCATGGCAATATAGCCACTCTGAGATTATAGTCATTATGACAATATTGTCGCTATTAAAATACTGTCACCTTAATAATTAAGTTATCAAAATGATATATCGCTTGTGACAAAATATGCATGATTAGAAAATGACATTATAGCACCTATAAAAAGATCACCTTGCCACTATAGTCAAGGTGACGATATATACATCATAGCAACGTAAAGAAAAAGAGATGATAACCAGAACGACGGTATGTTCATAATGACAATACTGCAACTATGAAAATATGTTCCCCAAGATTCTCCAGCTTCACTGACAATAAAGCCATCTTCACAAAAAGAGTACTATTGAAAAAATAGCCAACAAGACAGTACAACCACCATGACAATAATCTCTCGATATAAATCAATCGCCAGGACATTAGCGTCACCTTGATAATGAATATACAATGAGTACATGAACATCATGAAAATGTAGCGTCCATATAAATATATTTGTAGTGAAAATATAGCCTCCATATGAATATCTTTAAAGTGACAGTTTCGCCATTCTGATAATATAGTTAAGACGCTAATATATTCACCGTAACAATAAAGCCACCATGATCACATAAATGATATGACAATATAGTCAACGCAACAATAAACGCATTTAAGAATTATATCCAATCTGAGAATACAGCCACATGAAAATATAGATACTGTGACAAAATGGTCATTTTTCTATCACAGCAAACATATAGCGTACAAGAGAATATAGTCTCTATGACAAAATAGCGAAGAAGACAGGATTTATCATCACAATAAAGTCACCTTGACAGTATAGCCGATAAAACAGTGGAACAACCTTGAAAATGTACCAACCATAACAATATAGCTTACATGAAGATATAGTTACTATGACAAATTCATTACAATGAAATACATACGATATCACATTATGGTTTCGATAATCATACACCAATCATAATCATATAAGATAAAACCTTCAAAACAAAGCAAGGGTAGTGACAACGCAGGCAGGAATAGCTACAACCTAGCTCTGAAAGACGATAGCAGCTCCGTACACGTCGGTAGCTGGTGCGCGACTGTCATCAGGTGATTACATTGTCATGATATGCTATATTGTCATGGTTTCAGTACTGTCGTAGTGAATGTATTATTATGTTAGCTATATTGCAGTGGCAGGGTGGCTAAATTTTCATGGTAGGATAATTTTGTTATCGCGGTTATATTGCATTTGTGATAATACTGTCATGGTGACTGTGTTCCAATAATATCTATATTATCATTTAATTTGTTGAATCGATTGCAATATTGTCGTAGAGACTGTAATGTCATGTTGCCTGTATTTTCATGATGGTTGCATGTCATCTTGACTATATAGTCATGTTGGTTATATTCCAGTTATGATTACATGGTTATGGTAACTATATTGCCATGGTGACTATATTAATAGGTGACTACATTGCCATGATAGCTATTTTTCATTTTTGTGATACTGTAAGGAGGTGACTGTCTTTTCATATTGAATATATTATCAGGGTAGCTACATTGTTAAGTTAGCTATATCATTTTGGTGCTTATTTTCTTTTTCTGGTGGTATATTGCCATGATGCCTGGACTAACATTTTGGCGATATGGGCATGGTGATATAATGACTTAGCAAATAAACTGTTATTGTGGATATGTTCCATGGGATTTTATTATCATAGTAGCTACATTGTCAATGTTACTATATTTTCATGGTTGCTACATTGTCATGGTGACGATATTGCCATTGTGGCTGTATTGTTATTTTCAATATAATGCCATTCTAACTATACTATCTTGGTCGCTATATTTACTTGCTGGCTATATTGCTATGGTTAATTTTGTCGTTGGGGATATATTTTGTCATTAACCACAGTTTTGTTTTAATCATATGATCATGATAAAGATATTTTCATGGCGGCTTATTTGGTAATGTGAGTGCAAGTGTATAGATATCATATTATCATGTCATTATATTGTCAGGGTTTTTATACTGTGATGGTGTTTATGTCAGCCTCCTGATGATATTATCATGATTGATATATGATTATGGTAACTAAATTGTAATGGCGATTATATTTAATTGTGACAATTTTGTCAGGTTGCCTGCATTTTCATGGAAGCTATATTGTTATGTCAGGTACATTTTCATTGTTGTTTCATTGTTTTATCGGCTATACTGTCAAGATCATTATATATTAATTAAAAATCTTGTCTTAGTCGCTATTTTGTCCTGGACACTATATTGTCCTGAAGCCTATATGCTTGCTATGATTCGAAAGAGAGTATTTTGTCACAGCATCAATATTGTCAGGTGCTTATATTGTAATAATGAATATGATTTGAAGGCTTCCTTATTGTTTCGTTGACTGTATTGTCATATCACTTATATAATCATGGTTATATTGTTATAGTGAATATATTGCCGTCTTGACTATATTATCATATTGGCTAAAATGTCATGGTAAGTATGTTGACATGGAAGCCTTATTTTCATGATGCTTATATAGTCAGTGAATTACATCGTGACATTATTGTCATAGTGGCTGTACTTTGATGGTGGCTATATAGTCGTTTGCTGTATTTTCATTGTTGCTCTTTGGTGAAGATTGCTTTATTGTCATTGTAGCTATAGTGTCATGGGGGATATATTTTCATAGCAGCAGTATTGTCATTATAAACATATCGTCATTTTGGCTATCTACTCATTTTGGTTATATTGCGAAGATTTACATATCGTCACCTTGACAATATAGTGAAGGTGATCTCCTTTATATTTTCTATATTGTCATTTTTTTTTAGTCATACATATTTTTTCATAAGGGATACATTATCGTGATAACTTTACTATTAAGGTGACAGCATATTGTCATTGTGATAATGTTGACATTATGACTATAATCTCTTAGTGGCTATATTGCTAAGATAAGTATACTGCCATGGTGACTATTTCATGATGATGGTTATAATGACAGTTTCACTACATTTTCATTGTAGCATATTTAATGGTGCTGATTTTGCCCTTGAAGATATGTTATAAAAACGAGAATTTACTTTTTTTAAATTATTATGTGAATATACTGCCATGATATGCGATATTGTTATAGTTTCAGTACTGTCATGTTGAATGTATATTATGTTGGTTACATTACAATTAAAGTCATAGTGGCAGGGTAACTATATTTTCATGGTTGGATCATTTTGTTATGACGATTTTATTGTATTTGTGAGTATATTCTCATGTTTACTGTGTTGCCGTAATTTCTATATTGTCCTGGACACTACATATCCTGAAATCTATATTGTCATATCAGTTATATGATCATGGTAGTTTTATTGTCATAGTGAATATCTTGTCGTCGTGACTATGTTATCATGATGGCTAAATTGTCATAGGAAATATGTTACTCTTTTGTGAAGATTGGTTTATTTTCATTGTAACTATAGTGTCATGGGGAATATATTTTCGTAGTAGCAGTATTGTCATTATGAACATATCGTCATTTTGGCTATCTGCTGATTTTGGTTACATTGCAAGGATTTATATATCGTCACCTTGGCTATATTGGCAAGGTGATCTCTTTATAGTTGCTATATTGTCATCTTTTTAATCATGTATATTTTTTCATGAGTGATATGTTATCTAGATAACTATACCATTAAAGTGAGAGTATGTTGTCAGGGTGACTATATTGTCATTGTGACTACAACCTCTTATTGGCTATGTTGCTAAGATAACTACATGTGACTACATTTTCATTGTAGCTCATTTGATGGTGTTGATTTACCCTTGGAGATATATCATTATAAAAACGGATATTTCATTTTGTTTAAATTATGAGGTGAATATATTGTCATGATATGCTATATTGTTATACTTTCAGTACTGTCATGGTGAATGTATATTATGTTGGCTACATTAGAATGGAAGCCATAATGTCAGGGTGGCTATATTTTAATGGTTTGATCATTTTGTTATTAGTATTTTATTGTAATTTTGAATATATGGTCATGTTGACTGTGTGCCATAAATTTTATATTGTCATTTGATTTATCAAATTGATGGCAATATTGTCATAGAGACTGTATTGTCATGTTGCCTGTATGGTCATCATGTTTGCCTTGTCATCGTGACTCTATGGTCATGATGGCTATACTGTCATTAAGATTACATTCTTATGGTAAATATATTGCCATCATGGCTTTTTGTCAGAGTAGATATATTGTTAAGTTAGCTATCTTATTGTGTTGGGTATTTTTTTTCCTTTTTGGTATATTGCCATGATGGTTATATTAGAATTTTGGCAAGATTAGCATGGTGATATAGTGTTCGCAGCCCAACATTATCATGGTACATATATTGTCAAGGTTACTATATTTCATGCCAGCTACATCGTAAAGATGACGATATTGGCATGGCGGGTGTATTGTTATGTTCAATATAACGCCATCCTGGCTACATTATCTTGGTCGCTATATCAACTTGATGGCTATATTGCTACGGTCAATTTCATCATTAGGGATGTATTTTGTCTTTACCTGCAAATTGGTTGTGACTATATGATCATGATAATATTTCTATGACGGCTTATTTGGCATCTTGAGTGTATCTGTCTGGATATCATATCATCATGTAAATTAGTCTGTCATGCTTTTAAACGGTGATGGTGCTTATATGAAAATGGTGATTACATTATCATCATTAATGTATGATTATTGTAACTATATAGCAATGGCAATATCTTTTTTGATCATTTTTGTATGTTGACTTCATTTTGATATTAGTTATATTGGTATGGCAGGTACATTTTCATGGTTCTGACATTGTTTTATGGGCTATACTGTCTAGGCGGCTGTATGGTATTGATAAATTCTGTTTTGGACGCTATTGTCTCCTGGACATTATATGCTTTTGAGGCTATATGTTTCCTATGATCCGAAAGCGACTATTTTGTCACGGTATCTATATTGTCAGGTGGCTATATTGACGTTGTGAACATATTCTGAATGTTTCTTTAATGTTGCGTTGACTCTATTGTTATATCAGTTATGTGGCCATGGTGGCTTTGTTGTTATAGTGAATATATTGTAGTTGTGACTATACTATCATAATGGCTAAATTGTCATGGGAAATATGTTGATATGGATGCTATATTCTCATGAACTTTTATGGTAATTGTAAAAATTTTTTCAAGTTTACTCTAATATCACAGTGATTGATATATGTTGCAACATTATTGTTATAGTGGCTGTACAATCATGGTGGCTATATTGTCGATTGATGCGTTTTCAATGTTACTATTTAGTGAATATGGCTTTAATGTCAGTGTAGCTATACTTTCATTGAGAACAAATTTTCATAGTGACGCAATTATCATTATGAAATAAAGTCATTTTGGCTATTTCTAATTTGGGTTACATTGCTATGTTATATATATCGTCACCTTGACTATATTGGGAAGGTGATTTTTTTTATAGGTGGCATATTGTCATTTTTTAATCGTGCATATTCTTTTATAAGCGGTATATTATCATGATACCCATATTATTAAGGTGAAAATATTAGCATGGCGACTATATTGTCTTTATGACTGCAATCTTATGATAACAATATACGTACCCTGATATATAGGCAATATGAAAAGACAATCACCCCCTTGTAATATAGCAAAAAATAACAATTAGCCATCATGGCAATATATTCATTTAACAATATAGCCGCCATGGCAATATAGTTACCGTATCAATATAATCATAATGGAAATATAACTACCATGACCGTATAGACACGATGACAATTCAACCACCAAGACAATACAGGAACCATGACATTACATTATGACAATGTAACCATCAATTCAACAAATCAAATGACAGTATAGATATTATGGCACAGTCGCCATGACAATATACACACAAGTGGAATGTAATCGACATAACAAAATGATTATATTATGAAAATATAGCCACTCTGCCACTATGGCTTCCATTGGAATATAGCAACATAATAATACATATACACTGACATTCCTGAAACCATAACAATATAGAATATCACGAAAATGTAGTCCCCTAATGATTTAATCAAAATGAGAATATCGTTTTATAATGATACATCCTCAAGGGCAAACCCAACTCCAATATAAAAGCTACCGTGAAAATGTAGTCACTAAGACATTATAAACATCATGATAAAATAGACAACATGACAATAAAGTTACTTTGGCAAGATATTCAACATGATATCATTGTCATAATAACAATGTAGTCAAAATGCTAATATATAGTTACTGGAATGTTATAGTTATCATGATAATGTATCACTTACGACAAAAATGAATGAATAAAAAATGAAAATATAGCAACCGTAAAAAAAGATCACGTTGCTAATATAGCCAATGTGATGATATATTTATGATAGAAATGTAAGCAAAATAAGGAGATGGCCAAAATGACAATATGTTCATAATGACAATAATTCCACTATGAAAATATATTCTCCATGACACTATAGGTACACTGATAGTAAGCTACCTTCACAAAAGCGTAAAATTAAAATACAGCAAACTACAATATAGCCACCATGACAACACAGCCATCTTGACAATAATATCACGATATAACTCAATCACCTGGACAATAGAGTCACCTTGAGAGTAATCTTACAATGACTTTATAAATATCATGAAAATATAACCCGCATGTCAAGATATTTGCTATGACAATTTAGCCATTATGAAAATATAGTCACGACGACAATCTGTTCACTATGACACTAAAGCTACCATGATCATATAACTGATATGACAATATAATCAAAGGAAAAATATAGAAACATTCAACTTATATTCACAATGGCAATATAATCACCTGACAATATAGATACTGTTAATAGATAGTCGTTTTCGGATCATAGCACAAATATAGACTCCAGGACAATATAGTCTCTGTGAAAAAACAGTGACTCAGACAGGATTTATCATCATGATATGCTCATAACATTATAGCTGTCATGGGATTGTAGTCAACATGCCAAAATTATCACAATGAAATAAAACATTACAATACAGTTACCATAATCATACACCAATCATGATTATATAATCAGCAGGTTGACATAAACAAGATCATAGTGTAAAAAGCCTGACAATTTAAGTGACATGATGAGACGATATCCATTCACTTACACTTACAATACCACATACGTTTTCCAGAAAATATTATCATGATCATATAATCACAACAGTATTGTCACTAATTACAAAATATAACCCGAAAGACAGAATTAACCATAACAATATAGCCATCAAGTTGATATAGCGACCAAGATAATGTAGCCAGGACGGCATTATATTGAAAGTAAGAATACAACCACCATGGCAATGTCTTCACCATGACAATGTAGCTACCATGAAAACATAGTAACTTTGACTATGTAGCTACCATGATAAAAAATATAATTGAAAAATATTCACAACCAGAGTTTAGCTTCTAAAACACTATATCGCCACGCCAATATCGCCAAAATGTTATTATTGCCATCATGATAATATACCGCCAGAAAAGAAATATATATACCCACTACTCGACAATATAGCTATTCTGACAATATTGAAAACATGAAAAGACAGTCACCTCCTTGTTATAGAACAAAAATGACAAATAGCCATTATGGTCATTTAGTGATTTAACAATAAAGCCACTATGGTAATATAGTTACCATAACAATGTGATCTTAACGACAATGTAGCCAACTTGACTATATTGTCACGTTGACAATACAACCACCGTGACAATACAGATAACATGACAGTACCGTCTCTAAGACAATATTGCCATCAATTTGACAAATTGTATGACAATACAGATATTATGGCAACATAGTCACCATGAGACTATACTCAGAAATGCAATATAATCGCCATGATAAAATTATCCTACCATGAAAATATAGCCACCTACCATTTTGGTTTTCATTGCAATGTAGAAACAGTAATAAAAGATTTACCATGAGAGTACTGAAACCATAACAGTATAGCATATCATGGCAATGTAGTCAGCTGATAAGTTAATCAAAATGACAATTTCTCTTCCATAATGGTATATCCTGAAGGGCAATATCAACACCATTAAAAAAGCTCAACACCATTAAAAAAGCTTCTACGAAAATACAGTCATTATGACATTATAAAAATCATGATAAAAAAGTCACCATGACAATATAGTTATCTTGGCAATATAGCCACTGTGACATTATAGTCATAATGATAATATAGTCGCTATGTCAATATTGTTACCATAAAAATATGATTATCATGATAATATTTCGCTTATGACAAATTATGCAAGTGTTAAATAATGACAATATATCACCTATAAAAAGATCACCCTGCCAATATATCTAAGGTGACGATATATACATTATAGCAATATAACTAAAATGAAAAGATAGCCAAAATGACGGTATGGTCATAATGACAATACTGCCACTATGAAAATATGCTCCCCATGACACTATACCTACACTGACAACAAAGCCATATTCACAAAAGACCAACATTGAAAATACAGCAAACAAGAATATAGCCACCATCATAGTTCAGCCACCATGATAATAATGTCACGATACAAATTGTCACCATGTCATTAGTCACCTTGATAATTATCTTGCAATGACTATATAAATATCATGAAAATATAGCCTCCATATGTTGATATGGATGCTATGTTCTCATGATACTTTTATAGTAATTGTAAATATTTTTTCAAGTTTACTCTAATATCACAGTGATTGATTTATGTTGTAACGTTATTGTTATGGTGGCTGTACAATCATGGTGGCTATATTGTCGTTTGATTCGTTTTCAATGTTACTATTTAGCGAATATGGCTTTAATGTCAGTTTAACTATACTTTCATTGGGAACAAATTTTCATAGTGACCCAATTGTCATTATGAAATAAAGTCATTTTGGCTATCTTCTAATCTGGGTTACAATGCTATGTTATATAAATCGTCACCTTGGCTATATTGGGAAGGTGATTTCTTTCATAGGTGGTATATTGTCATTTTTTAATCGTGCATATTCTGCTATAAGCTATATATAATCATGATACCCATATCACTAAGGTGAAAATATTGGCATGGCGAGTATATTGTCTTTGTGACTGTAATCTAATGATAACAATATAGGTACCCTGATATATAGGCAACATGAAAAGACAATCACCCCCTTGTAATATAACAAAAAATAACAAAAAGCCATCATGGCAATATATTCATTTAAGAATATAGCCACCATGGCAATATAGTTATCATATCAACATAATCTTAATGGAAATATAACTACCACGATCATATAGACACGATGACAATACAACCACCAAGACAATACAGGAACCTTGACATTACATTATGACAATATAGCCACTAATTCAACAAATCAATGACAGTAAAGATATTATGGCAACAGTCACCATGACAATATACACACAAGTGCAATATAATCGACATAACAAAATGATTATTTTATGAAAATATAGCCACTCTGCCACTATGGTTTCCATTGGAATATAGCCAACATAATAATACATATACAATGACATTCTTGAAACCATAACAATATAGCATATCACGAGAATGTAGTCTACTAATGATTTTATCAAAATGAGAATTTCGTTTTATAATGATACATCCTCAAGGGAAACCCAACTTCAATATAAAAGCTACCGTGAAAATGTAGTCACCATGACATTATAACCATCATGATGAAATAGACGCCATGACAATAAAGTTACTTTGGCAAGATATCCAACATAATATCATTGTCATAATAACAATATAGTCAAAATGCCAATATATAGTTACCGGAATGTTATAGTTATCATGATAATGTATCACTTACGAGAAAAAATGCATCATTAAGAAAATGAAAATATAGCAACCGTAAAAAAAGACCACGTTGCTAATATAGCCAAGGTGATGATATATATATGATAGAAATGTAACCAAAATAAGGAGATGGCCAAAATGACAGTATGTTCATAATGACAATAATTCCACTATGAAAATATATTCTCCATGACACTTTAGGTACACTAACGGTAAAGCTATCTTCACAAAAACGTAAAATTAAAATACAGCAAACTACAATATAGCCACAAAGATAATACAAACATCTTCACAATAATATTACGATATAACTCAATCACCAGGACAATAGAGTCACCTTGACAGTAATCTTACAATTACTTTATAAATGTCATGAAAATACAGCCCCCATGTCAAGATATTTGCTATGACAATTTAGCCATCATGAAAATATAATCACGACGACAATCTACTCACTATGACAATAAAGCTACCATGATTATATAACTGATATGGCAATATAATCAAAGCAAAAATATAGAAACATTCAACTTATATTCACAATGGCAATATAACCACCTGACAATATAGATACTGTTAATAGATAGTCGTTTTCGGACCATAGCAAAAATATAGATTCCAGGACAATATAGTCTCTGTGAAAAAACAGTGACTCAGACAGGATTTATCATCATGATATGGTCATAACATTATAGCTATCATTGAATTGTTGTCAACATGACAAAATCACCACAAAAAATAAAACGACATTACAATGTAGCTACCATAATCATACAACAATCATGATTATATAATCAGCAGTTTGACATAAACAAGATCATAGTGTAAAAACCATGACAATTTAAGTGACATGATGAGATGATATCCATTCACTTACACTTACAATACCACATAAGTTTTCATGAAAATATTATCATGACCACATGATCACAACAGTATTGTCACTAATTACAAAATATATCCCGAAAGACAAAATTAACTATAACAATATAGCCATCAAGTCGATATAGCGACCAAGAAAATGTAGCCAGGACTGCATTATATTGAAAGTAAGAATACAACCACCATTACAATGTCTTTACCATGACAATGTAACTACCATGAAAATATAGTAACCTTGACTATGTAGCTACCATTATAAAATATACAATTGAAAAATATCTAAACAAGAGGTTAGCTGCTAAAACATTATATCGCTTTGCCAATATCGCCAAAATGTTATTATTGCCATCATGATAATATACTGCCAGAAAAGAAATGTATATACCCACTAGTCGACAATATTGCTATTCTGACAATATTGCCAACATGAAAAGACAGTCACCTCCTTGTTATATAACAAAAATGACAAATAGTCATCATGGCGATATAGTGATTTAACAATACAGCCACTATGGTAATAGAGTTACCATAACAATGTGACCTTAACGACAATGTAGCCAACATGACTATATAGTCACGTTGACAATACAACCACCGTGACAATACAGATAACATGACAGTACCGTCTCTAAGACAATATTGCAGTCAATTTCAAGACTTATATGACAATATAGATATCATGCCAACAGACTCACCATGACAATATACTCAGAAATGCAATATAATCGCCATGATAAAATTATCCTACCATGAAAATATAGCCACCTAAAATTTTGGTTTCCATTGCAATGTAGAAACTGTTATAAAAGATTTACCATGGCAATACTGAAACCATAACAGAATAGCATATCACGGCAATGTAGTCACCAAATAATTTAATCAAAATGACAATTTCTCTTCTATAATGGTATATCCTCAAGGGCAATATCAAAACCATTAAATAAGCTTTTACGAAAATACAGTCATTATGACATTATAAAAATCACGATAAAAAAGTCACCATGATAATATAGTTATCTTAGCAATATAGCCACTGTGACATTATAGTCATAATGATATTATATTCGCTATGACAATATTGACACCATAAAATATAATTATCATGATAATATTTCGCTTATGACAAAGTATGTAAGAGTTAGATATTGACAATATATCACCTATAAAGAGATCACCTTGCCAATATAGCTAAGGTGACGATATATACATTATAGCAATGTAACTAAAATGAAAAGATAGCCAAAATGACGGTATGGTCATAATGACAATACTGCCACTATGAAAATATGTTCCCCATGACACTATAGCTACACTGACAACAAAGCCATATTCACAAAAGAGCAACATTGAAAATGCAGGAAACGAGAATATAGTCACCATCATAGTTCAGCCACCAAGATAATAATGTCACGATACAAATCATCACCATGTCATTAGTCACCTTGATAATAAACTTGCAATGACTATAAATATCATGAAAATATAGCCTTCATGTCAACATGTCTGCCATGATAATCTGGCCATTATGATAATATAGTCATGACGGCAATTTATTCACTATAACAATATAGCCACAGTGATAATATAATGATGTAACAATACAGTCAAAGAATCAAAAAAGAAATATACAAAGCATATTCACTATGGCAGTATGACTACATGACAATATAGATACTGTGACAAATAGTCGCTTTTGAATCATAGCAAACATATAGCCGGCAGGTAACATAGTCTCTATGACAAAATAGCGACCAAGACAGGATATATCATTATAATATAGACACCTTGACTGTATAGACCATAAAACAATGTAACAATCATGAAACTCTACCTGCCAAAACATTATAGATGTCATGAAATTTTAGTCAACATGACAAAATTATCATAATGAAATATCATCGGCATTACAATATATTTACCATAATCATAGACCAATCATGATCATATAATCAGCAGGTTGACATAAACAATATCACAGTATAAAAACCATGACAGTATAAGTGACATCATTTTATGATATCCATCCACTTACACTTACAACACCAAAGAAGCCGCCATGAATATATTGTTATCATGACCATATAATCACAACAATATTGTAGGTAGTGACAAATATATCCCCAGCGACAAAATTAATCATAGCAATATATCCATCAACTTGTTATAGCGACCAAGATAATGTAGCGAGCATTGTATTGAGAATTACAATAAAACCACAGTGCCAATGTCGTCACCATGACAATATACCTAGCATGAAAATATAGGAACGTTGATAATGTAGCTGCCATGGCAAAATATTCAAGATAGAAAATACCCAAAAGATAGCCACACCAAGAGTTTAGCTGCAAAGACGATATATCCAAATGCCAATATTTCTAAAATATTAATATAGCCATTATGGCAATATATCAGCAGAGTAAATACTCATCACAACGATATAGCTAACTTGACAATATACTACTCTGACAATATAGGTAACATTAAAAGACAGCCACCTCCTTGAAATATAAAAGAAAAAAATGACAAATAGCCATCATGGCAATATGGTAACTAAACAATGTAGACATCAGGGCAATATGGTAACCAAACAATATAGCCATCATGGCAATATGATTCCCATAGCAATGTATTCTTAATGGCAATATAGTCACCATGTCCTTATAGTCACGATGACAATACAACTACCATGACAATACAGAAAACATCAAAATAGAGTCTCTAAGAAAATATTGCCACTAATTCAACAAGTTAAATGACAATATAGATATTATGGCAACACAATGACGATGACAATATACTCAGAAATGTTATATAATCGCCATAATAAAATGATCCTACCATGAAAATATAGTCACCCTGCCACTATGGCTTCCATTACAATATAGCCACAATAACAAAACATTCACCATGACAGTACTGAAACCATAACAATATAGCATATCATGACAATGTAGTCACTTGATCATTTAATGAAAAATAAAAATTTCGCTTCTATTATGGTATAACCTCAGGGACAAAATTTTATCCACCATTAAAAAGCTGCCATTAAAATACAGTCACTATGACATAAATATCATGATAAAATAGTGACCATGGCAATATAGCCACTCTGAGATTATAGCCATTATGACAATAGAGTCGCTACTAAAATACTGTCACCTTAATAATAAAGTTATCAAAATGATATATCGCATGTGACAAAATATGCATGATTAGAAAATGACAATATAGCACCTATAAAAAAGATCACCTTCCCACTATAGTCAAGGTGACGATATATACATCATAGCAACGTAAAGAAAAAGAGATGATAACCAGAACGACGGTATGTTCATAATGACAATACTGCAACTATGAAAATATGTTCCCCACGATTCTCAAGCTTCACTGAAAATAAAGCCATCTTCACAAAAAGAGTACTATTGAAAAAATAGCAAACGACTATACAGCCATCAAGACAGTACAGCCACCATGACAATAACCTCTCGATATAAATCAATCGCCAGGACATTAGCGTCACCTATATAATGAATATACAATGAGTACATGAACATCATGAAAATATAGCATCCATATAAATATATTTTTCGTGAAAATATAGCCTCCATATGAATATCTTTTAAGTGCAAGTTTCGCCATTCTGATAATATAGTCAAGACGCTAATATATTCACCATAACAATTAAGCCACCATGATCACATAAATGATATGACAATATAGTCAACGCAACAATAAACGCATTTATAAATTATATCAACTCTGAGAATAAAGCCACATGAAAATATAGATACTGTGACGAAATACTTATTTTTGGATCATAGCAAAGATATAGCGTCCAAGAGAATATAGCCTCTATGAGAAAATAGCGAAGACAGGATTTATTATCACAATGCAGTCACCTTGACAGTATAGCCAATAAAACAGTGGAACAACCATGAAAATGTACCTACCAGAACAATACAGCTTACATGAAAATATAGTTACTATGACAAATTCATTACAATGAAATACAAACGATATCACATTATGCTTTCGATAATCATACACCAATCATGATCATATAAGATAAAACCTTCAAAACAAAGGAAGGGTAGCGACAACGCAGGGAGGAATAGCTACAACCTAGCTCTGAAAGACGACAGCAGCTCCGTACACGTCGGTAGCTTCTGCGCGACTGTCATCAGGTGACTACATTGTCATGATCTGCTATATTGTCATGGTTTCAGTACTGTCGTAGTGAATGTATTATTATGTTAGCTATATTGCAGTGGCAGGGTGGCTAAATTTTCATGGTAGGATAATTTTGTTATCGCGGTTAAATTGCATTTGTGATAATATCGTTATGGTGACTGTGTTCCAGTAATATCTATATAATCATTTAATTTGTTGAAGCGATTGCAATATTGTCGTAGAAACTCTAATGTCATGTTGCCTGTATTGTCATGATAGTTGCATGTCATCTTAATTATATAGTCATGTTGGTTATATTCCAGTTATGATTACATGGTTATGGTAACTTATTGCCATGGTGACTATATTGATAGGTGACTACATTGCCATGATAGCTATTTTTCATTTTTGTTATACTGTAAGGAGGTGACTGTCTTTTCATATTGAATATATTATCAGGGTAGCTATATTGTTAAGTTAGATATATCATTGTGGTGCTTATTTTCTTTTTCTGGTGGTATATTGCCATGATGCCTAGACTAACATTTTGGCGATATTGGCATGGTGATATAGTGTCTTAGCAAATAAACTGTTATTGTGGATATGTTCTATGGGATTTTATTATCATAGTAGCTACATTGTCAATGTTACTATATTTTCATGGTAGCTCCATTGTCATGGTGACGATATTGCCATTGTGGCTGTATTGTTATTTTCAATATAATGCCATCCTAACTACATTATCTTGGTCGCTATATTTACTTGATGGCTATATTGCTATTGTTAATTTTGTCGTTGGGGATATATTTTGTCATTAACTACAATTTTGTTTTAATCATATGATCATGATAACAATATTTTCATGGCGGCTTATTTGGTAATGTGAGTGCAAGTGTATGGATATCATATCATCATGTCACTATATTATCATGGTTTTTATACTGTGATGGTGTTTATGTCAGCCTCCTGATGATATTATCATGACTGATATATGGTTATGGTAACTAAATTGTAAAAGCGATAATATTTCATTGTGACAATTTTTTCATGTTGCCTGCATTTTTATGGTACCTATATTGTTATGGCAGGTACATTTTCATTGTTGTTTCATTGTTTTATCGGCTATACTGTCAAGGTGACTATATCATAATTAAAAATCTTGTCATGGTCGCTATTTTGTCATGGACACTATATTGTCCTAGAGCCTATATGTTTGCTATGATCCGAAAGAGACTATTTTGTCACAACATCAATATTATCAGGTGCTTATATTGCCATAATGAATATAATTTGAAGGCTTCCTTATTGTTGCGGTGACTGTATTGTCATATCACTTATATAATCATGGCTATATTGTTATAGTGAAAATATTGCCGTCTTGACTATATTATCATATTGGCTAAACTGTCATGGTAGGTATGTTGACATGGAAGCCTTATTTTCATGATGCTTATATAGTCAGTGAATTTTATCGTGACATTATTGTCATAGCGGCTGTACTTTCATGTTGGCTATATAGTCGTTTGTTGTCTTTTCGCTGTTACCCTTTTGTGAAGATTGCTTTATTGTCATTGTAGCTATAGTGTCATGGGGGATATATTTTCATAGCAGCAGTATTGTCATTATGAACATACCGTCATTTTGGCTATCTACTCATTTTGGTTATATTGCGAAGATTTACATATCGTCACCTTGGCTGTATTGTCAAGGCGATCTCTTTTATAGTTGCTAGGTTGTCATTTTTTTAGTCATGCATATTTTTTCATAAGCGATACATTATCGTGATAACTTTACTATTAAGGTGATAGTATATTGTCATTGTGACAATTTTGACAATATGACTATAATCTCTTAGTGGCTATATTGCTAAGATAACTATACTGTCATGGTTACTATTTCATGATGATGGTTATAACGACAGTTTGACTGCATTTTCATTGTAGCATATTTAATGGTGTTGATTTCCCCTACAAGATAATTATAAAAACGAGAATTTCTTTTTTTTTTCCTTTCCATTTCCTTTTTAAATTATCATGTGAATATATTGCCATGATATGCGATATTGTTATAGTTTCAGTACTGTCATGTTGAATGTATATTATGTTGGTTACATTACAATTAAAGTCATAGTGGCAGGGTAACTATATTTTCATGGTTGAATCATTTTGTTATGACGATTTTATTGTATTTGTGAGTATATTCTCATGGTTACTGTGTTCCCGTAATTTCTATATTGTCCTGGACACTATGTATCCTGAAATCTATATTGTCTTGGAAGCTACATATCCTGAAATCTATATTGTCGTATCAGTTATATGATCATGGTAGCTTTATTGTCATAGTGAATATCTTGTCGTCGTGACTATATCATCATAATGGCTAAATTGGCATAGGAAATATGTCGACATAAGGGCTATATTTTCATGATATTCCTAAAGTTATTGAAAGATTACTATCAAGGTGACTCTAATAGCCTGGCGATTGATGTATATCGTGACATTATTGTCACGATAGATGCATTGTCATGGTGGCTATATTGTCGTTTCCTGTATTTTCAATGTTACTCTTTCGTGAAGATTGCTTTATTTTCATTGTAGCTATCGTGTCATGGGGAATATATTTTCGTAGTAGCAGTATTGTCATTATGAACATATCGTCATTTTGGCTATCTGCTCATTTTGGTTACATTGCGAAGATTTACATATCGTCACCTTGGCTATATTGGCAGGGTGATCTCTTTATTTTTGCTATATTGTCATTTTCTTTAATCATGTATATTTTTTCATGAGTGATACATTATCTTGATAACTATATCATTAAAGTGACAGTATATTGTCATGGTGACTATATTGTCATTATGACTACAATCTCTTAGTGGCTATATTGGTAAGATAACTACATGTGACTACATTTTTATTTTAGCTTATCTAATGGTGTTGATTTCCCCTTTGAGATATATCATTATAAAAACGGATATTTCATTTTGTTTAAATTATGAGGTGAATACATTGTCATGATACACTATACTGTTATAGTTTCAGTACTGTCATGGTGAATGTATATTGTGTTGGCTACATTACAATGGAAGCCATAGTGGCAGGGTGGCTATATTTTCATGGTTTGATCATTTTGTTATTAGTATTTTATTGTATTTTTGAATATATTGTCATGGTGACTGTTTTGCCATAATTTCTATATTGTCTCCTACACTATAAAATTTAGAGGTTAAAATTTTCCTATGACCCAAAAGCGACTTTTTTTGTCAGGGTTTCTTATTGCCCGGTCCATTTGCTTGGGGGAAAAATTTTCTGAATTTTTCCCTTTAATGTTGCGTTGACATTTTGGTTAATCATTAAAAAGGCCATTTGGCTTTAATTTTATAGTAAATTTTTGAAATTTTGATATACTATCATAAGGGCCTAAATTGTCATGGGAAATATGTTGATATGGATGCTATATTCTCATGATACTTTTATGGTAATTGTAAAATTTTTTTCAAATTTACTCTAATATCACAGTGATTGATTTATGTTGTAACATTATTGTTATGGTGGCTGTACAATCCTAGTGGCTATATTGTCGTTTGATGCGTTTTCAGTGTTACTATTTAGTGAATATGGCTTTAATGTCAGTGTAGCTATACTTTCATTGAGAAAGAATTTTCATAGTGACGCAATTGTCATTATGAAATAAAGTTATTTTGGCTATCTTCTAATTTGGGTTACAATGCTATGATATATATATCGTCACCTTTCCTATATTGGGAAGGTGATTTCTTTTATAGGTGGTATATTGTCATTTTCTAATCGTGCATATTTTGTTATAAGCTATATATAATCATGATACCCTTATCATTAAGGTGAAAATATTGGCATGGCGAGTATATTGTCTTTGTGACTGTAATCTTATGATAACAATATAGGTACTCTGATATATAGGCAACATGAAAAGACAATCACCCTCTTATAATATAACAAAAAATAACAAATAGCCATCATGGCAATATATTCATTTAACAATATAGCCACCATGGCAATATAGTTATCATATCAATATAATCTTAATGAAAATATAACTACCATGATCATATAGACACGATGACAATACAACCACCAAGACAATACAGGAACCATGACATTACATTATGACAATATAGCCAGTAATTCAACAAATCAAATGACAGTATAGATATTATGGCAACAGTCACCATGACAATATATACACAAATGGAATATAATCGACATAACAAAATGATTATATTATGAAAATATAGCCACTCTGCCACTATGGCTTCCATTGAAATATAGCCAACATAATAATACATATACAACAACATTCTTGAAACCATAACAATTTAGCATATCACGACAATGTAGTCCCCTAATGATTTAATCAAAATGAGAATCTCGTTTTATATTGATACATCCTCTAGGGCAAACCCAACTTCAATATAAAAGCTACCGTAAAAATGTAGTCACCATGACATAATAACCATCATGATGAAATAGACACAATGACAATAAAGTTACTTTGGCAAGATATCCAAGATTATATCATTGTCATAATAACAATATAGTCAAAATGCCAATATATATTTACCGGAATGTTATAGTTATCATGATAATGTATCACTTACGACAAAAAAATGCATGATTAAAAAAATGAAAATATAGCAACCGTAAAAAAAGACCACGTTGCTAATATAGCCAAGGTGATGATATATATATGATAGAAATGTAACCAAAATAAGATGACCAAAATGACAGTATGTTCATAATGACAATAATTCCACTATGAAAATACATTCTCCATGACACTATAGGTACACTGACAGTAAAGCTATCTTCACAAAAGCGAAAAAATTAAAATAAAGCAAACTGCAATATAGCCACCATGACAATACAATCATCTTGACAATAATATCACGATATAAGTCAATATCCAGGACAATAGAGTCACCTTGACAGTAATCTTAAAATGACTTTATAAATATCATGAAAATACAGCCCCCATGTCAAGATATTTGCTATGACAATTTAGCCATTATGAAAATATAATCACGACGACAATCTACTCACGATGACAATAAAGCTGCCATGATCATATAACTGATATGACAATATAATCAAAGCAAAAATATAGAAACATTCAACTTATATTCACAATGGCAATATAACCACCTGACAATATAGTCTCTGTGAAAAAATAGTGACTCAGACAGGATTTATCATCATGATATGGTCATAACATTATAGCTATCATTGAATTGTTGTCAACATGACAAAATTATCACAAAAAAATAAAACGAAATTACAATACAGTTACCATAATCATACACCAATCATGATTATATAATCAGCAGGTTGACATAAACAAGATCATAGTGTAAAAACCATGATAATTTAAGTGACATGATGATATGATATCCATTCACTTACACTTACAATACCAAATAAGTTTTCATGAAACTATTATCATGATCACATAATCACAACAGTATTGTCACTAATTACAAAATATATCCCGAAAGACAAAATTAACTATAACAATATAGCCATGAAGTCGATATAGCGACCAAGATAATGTAGCCAGGACTGCATTATATTGAAAGTAAGAATACAAACACCATGCCAATGTCTTCACCATGACAAAGTAGCTACCATGAAAATATAGTAACCTTGACTATCTAGCTACCATTATAAAATATACAATTGAAAAATATAAACAACAAGAGTTTAGCTGCTAAAACACTATATCGCTATGCCAATATCGCCAAAATGTTATTATTGCCATCATGATAATATACTGCCAGAAACGAAATATATATACCCACTACTCGACAATATAGCTATTCTGACAATATTGCCAACATGAAAAGACAGTCACCTGCTTGTTATATAACAAAAATGTCAAATAGCCATCATGGCGATACAGTGATTTAATAATACATTCACTATGGGAATAGAGATACCATAACAATGTGATCTTAACGACAATGTAGCCAACATGACTATATAGTCACGTTGACTATACAACCACCGTGACAATACAGATAACATGACAGTACCATCTCTAAGACAATATTCCCATCAATTTCACAAATTATACGACAATATAGATATTATGGCAACAGACTCACCATGACAATATACTCAGAAATGCAATATAATCGCCATGATAAAATTATCCTACCATGAAAATATAGCCACCTACCATTTTGGTTTCCATTGCAATGTAGAAACTGTTATAAAAGATTTACCATGACAGTACTGAAACCATAACAGTATACCATATCACGGCAATGTAGTCAGCTGATAATTTAATCAAAATGACAATTTCTCTTCTATAATGGTATATCCTCAAGGGCAATATCAACACCATTAAAAAAGCTTTAACGAAAATACGGTCATTATGACATTATAAAAATCATGATAAAAAAGTAACCATGATAATATACTTATCTTAGCAATATATCCACTGTGACATTATAGCTATAATGATAATATATTCGCTATGCCAATATTGACACCATAAAAATATAATTATCATGATAATATTTCGCTTATGACTAAGTATGTAAGAGTTAGATAATGACAATATATCACCTATAAAGATATCACCTTGCCAATATAGCTAAGGTAACGATATATACATTATAGCAATGTAAGTAAAATGAAAAGATAGTCAAAATGACGGTATGGTCATAATGACAATACTGCCACTATGAAAATATGTTCCCCATGACACTATAGCTACACTGAAAACAAAGCCATATTCACAAATGAGCAACATTGAAAATGCAGCAAACGAGAATAAAGGCACCATCATAGTTAAGCCACCAAGATAATAATGTCACGATACAAATCATCACCATGTCATTAGTCACCTTGATAATAAACTTGCAATGACTATATAAATACCATGAAAATATAGCCTCCATGTCAACATGTCTGCCATGATAATCTGGCCATTATGATAATATAGTCATGACGGCAATTCATTCACTGTAACAATATAGCCACAGTGATCATATAACTGATGTGAAAATACAGTCAAAGAATCAAAAAAGAAATATACAAATCATATTCACTATGGCAGTATAACTACATGACAATATAGATACTGTGACAAATAGTCGCTTTTGAATCATAGCAAACATATAGCCGGCAGGTAACATAGTCTCTATGACAAAATAGCGACTAAGACAGGATATATCATTACAATATAGACTTCGTGACTGCATAGACCATAAAACAATGTAACAATCATGAAACTCTACGAGCCAAAACATTGTAGATGTCATGAAATTTTAGTCAACATGACAAAATTATCATAATGAAATATCATCGGCATTACAATATAGTTACCATAATCATAGACCACTCATGATCATATAATCAGCAGGTTGACATAAACAATATCACAGTATAAAAACCATGACAGTATAAGTGACATGATGATATGATATCCATGCACTGACACTTACAACAATAAAGAAGCCGCCATGAATATATTGTTATCATGACCATATAATCACAACAATATTGTAGGTAGAGACAAATATATCCCCAACGACAAAATTAATCATTGCAATATAGCCATCAACTTGTTATAGCGACCAAGATAATGTAGCGAGCATTGTATTAAGAATTACAATAATGCCACAGTGCCAATGTCGTCACCATGACAATATAGCTACCATGAAAATATAGTAACGTTGATAATGTAGGTGCCATGGCAAAATATTCAAGATAGAAAATACCCAAAAGATAGCCACACCAAGAGTTTAGCTGCTAAGACGATATATTACCATGCTAATATCTCTAAAATATCAATATAGCCATTATGGCAATATATCAACAGAAAAAATACTCATGAAAACGATATAGCTAACTTGACAATATACTACTCTGACAATATAGGTAACATTAAAAGACAGCTACCTCCTTGAAATATAAAAGAAAAAAAAATGACAAATAACCATCATGGCAATATGGTAACTAAACAATATAGCCATCATGGCAATATGGTAACCAAACAATATAGCCATCATGGCAATATGATTACCATAGGAATGTATTCTTAAAGGCAATATAGTCACCATGTCCTTATAGTCACGATGACAATACAACTACTATGACAATACAGAAAACATCAAAATACAGTCTCTAAGACAATATTGCCACTAATTCAACAAGTTAAATGACAATATAGATATTATGGCAACACAATCACGATGACAATATACTCAGAAATGTTATATAATAGTCATAATACAATGATCCTACCATGAATATATAGTCACCCTGCCACTTCCATTACAATATAGCCACAATAACAAAACATTCACCACGACAGTAATAAAACCATAACAATATAGCATATCATGACAATGTAGTCACTTGATCATTTAATGAAAAATAAAAATTTCGCTTCTATTATGGTATAACCTCAGGGACAAAACTTTATACACCATTAAAATGCTGCCATGAAAATACAGTCACTATGACATAAATATCATGATAAAATAGTGACCATGGCAATATAGCCACTCTGAGATTATAGTCATTATGACAATATAATCGCTATTAAAATACTGTCACCTTAATAATAAAGTTATCAAACTGATATATCGCTTGTGACAAAATATGCATGATTAGAAAATGACAGTATAGCACCCATAAAAAAGATCACCTTGCCACTATAGTCAAGGTGACGATATATACATCTTAGCAACGTAAAGAAAAAGAGATGATAACCAAAACGACGGTATGTTCATAATGACAATACTGAAACTATGAAAATATGTTCCCACAATTCTTCAGCTTCACTGACAATAAAGCCATCTTCACAAAAAGAGTACTAATGAAAAAATAACAAACGACTACACAGCCATCAAGACAGTACAGCCACCATGACAATAATCTCTCGATATAAATCAATCGCCAGGACATTAGCGTCACCTTGATAATGAATATACAATGAGTGCATGAACATCATGAAAATATAGCGTCCATATAGATATATTTGTCGTGAAATTATAGCCTCCATATGAATATCTTTAAAGTGACAGTTTTGCCATTCTGATAATATAGTCAAGACGCTAATATATTCACCAATACAATAAAGCCACAATGATCACATAAATGATATGACAATATAGTCAACGCAACAATAAACGCATTTATAAATTATATCCACTCTGAGAATACAGCCACATGAAAATATAGATACTGTGACAAAATAGTCATTTTTGGATCAAAACAAACATATAGCGTCCAAGAGAATATATGGTCTATGACAAAATAGCGAATAAGACAGGATTTATAATCAACATACAGTCACCTTGACAGTATATCCAATAAAACAGTGGAACAACCATGAAAATGTACCTACCATAACAATATAGCTTACATGAAAACATAGTTACTATGACAAATTCATTACAATGAAATACAAACGATATCACATTATGGTTTCGATAATCATACACTAATCATGATCATATAAGATATATCCTTCAAAACAAAGCAAGGGTAGCGACAACGCAGGGAGGAATAGCTACAACCAAGCTCTGAAAGACGACAGCAGCTCCGTACACGTCGGTAGCTGGTGCGCGACTGTCATCAGGTGACTACATTGTCATGATATGCTATATTGTCATCATTTTAGTACTGTCGTAGTGAATGTATTATTACGTTAGCCATATTGCAGTGGCAAGGTGGCTAAATTTTTATGGTAGGATAATTTTGTTATCGCGGTAATATTGCATTTGTGATAATACTGTCATGGTGACTGTTCCAGTAATAGCTATATTATCATTTAATTTGTTGAAGCGATTGCAATATTGTCGTAGAGACTCTAATGTCATGCTGCCTGCATTGTCATGATGGTTGCATGTCATCTTGACTATATAGTCATGTTGGTTATATTCCAGTTATGATTACATGGTTATGGTAACTATATTGCCATGTTGACTATATTGATAGGTGAATACAGTACATTGCCATGATAGCTATTTTTCATTTTTGTTATTCTGTAAGGTGACTGTCTTTTCATATTGAATATATTATCAGGGTAGCTATATTGTTAAGTTAGCTATATCATTGTGGTGCTTATATTCTTTTTCTGGTAGTATATTGCCATGATGCCTAGACTAACATTTTGGCGATATTGTCAAGGTGATATAGTGTCTTAGCAAATAAACTGTTATTGCGGATATGTTAAATGGGATTTTATTATCATAGTAGCTACAATGTCAATGTTACTATATTTTCATGGTAGCTCCATTGTCATAGTAACGATACTGCCATTGTGGTTGCATTGTTATTTTGAATATAATGACATCCTAACTACATTATCTTGGTTGATATATTTACTTGCTGGGTATATTGCTATGGTTAATCTTGTCGTTGGAGATATATTTTGTCATTAACTACAATTTAGTTTTAATCATATGATCATGATAACAATATTTTCATGGAGGCTTATTTGGTAATGTGAGTGCAAGTGTATGGATATCATATTATCATGTCACTATATTGTCATGGTTTTTATACTGTGATGGTGTTTATGTCAGCCTCCTGATGATATTATCATGATTGATATATGATTATGGTAACTAAATTGTAATTTCGATTATATTTCTTTGTGACAATTTTGTCATCTTGCCTGCATTTTCATGGTAGCTATATTGTTATGGCAGGTACATTTTCATTGTTGTTTCATTGTTTTATCGGCTATACTGTCAAGGTGACTATATCTTAATTAAAAAATCTTCTCTTGGTCGCTATTTTGTCATGGACACTATATTGTCCTAGAGCCTATATGTTTGCTATGATCCGAAAGAGAATATTTTGTCACAGCATCAATATTGTCAGGTGCTTATATTGCCATACTGAATATAATTTGGAGGCTTCCTTATTGTTGCGTTGACTGTATTGTCATAGCACTTATATGATCATCGCTATATTGTTATAGTGAATATATTGCCGTCTTGACTATATTATCATATTGGCTAAATTGTCATGGTAAGTTTGTTCACATGGAAGCCTTATTTTCATGATGTTTATATAGTAAGTGAAATATATCGTGACATTATTGTCATAGTGGCTGTACTTTTATGGTGGCTGTATTGTCGTTTGCTGTATTTTCACTGTTACTCTTTTGTGAAGATTGATTTATTGTCATTGTAACTATAGTGTCATGAGGGATATATTTTCATAGCAGCATTATTCTCATTATGAACATACCGTCATTTTGGCTATCTACTCATTTTGTTTACATTGCGATTTACATATAGTCACCTTGGCTGTATTGTCAAGGTGATCTCTTTTATAGTTGTTATATTGTCATTTTTTTTAGTCATGCATATTTTTTCATAAGCGATACATTATCGTGATAACTTTACTATTAAGGTGACATTATATTGTCATTGTGACAATGTTGACATTATGACTATAATCTCTTAGTGCCTATATTGCTAAGATAACTATACTGTCATGATGATGGTTATAATGACAGTTTGACTGCATTTTCATTGTAGCATATTTAATGGTGTTCATTTTGCCCCTGAAGATATATTATGAAAACGAAAATTTCTTTTTTTTTTAAATTATCATGTGAATATATTGCCATGTTATGCGATATTGTTATAGTTTCAGTACTGTCATGTTGAATGTATATTATGTTGGTTACATTACAATTAAAGTCATAGTGGCAGGGTAACTATATTTTCATGGTTGGATCATTTTGTTATGACGATTCTATTGTATTTGTGAGTATATTCTCATGGTTACTGTGTTGCCGTAATTTCTATATTGTCCTGGACACTACATATCCTGAAATCTATATTGCCATATCAGTTATATGATCATGGTAGCTTTATTGTCATAGTGAATATCTTGTCGTCGTGACTATATTATCATAATGGCTAAATTGTCATAGGAAATATGTTGACATGAGGGCTATATTTTCATGATATTCATGAAGTCATTGAAAGATTACTGTCAAGGTGACTCTAATAGCCTGGCGATTGATGTATATCGTGATATTATTGTCACGATAGCTGCATTGTCATGGCTATATTGTCGTTTCATGTATTTTCAATGTTACTCTTTTGTGAAGATTGCTTTATTGTCATTGTAGCTATAGTGTCATGGGGAATATATTTTCGTTGTATCAGTATTGTCATTATGAACATATCGTCATTTTGGCTATCTGCTCATTTTGGTTACATTGCGGAAATTTACATATCGTCACCTTAACTATATTGGCAGGGTGATCTCTTTATAGTTGCTATAATGTGATTTTTCTTAATCATGTATATTTTTCATGAGCGATACATTATCTTGATAACTATATCATTAAAGTGACAGTATATTGTCATGGTGTCTATATTGTCATTATGACTAGAATCTATTAGTGGCTATATTGCCAAGATAACTACATGTGACTACATTTTCATTGTAGCTTATTCAATGGTGTTGATTTACCCTTATAGATATATCATTATAAAAACGGATATTTCATTTTGTTTTCATTATTAGGTGAATACATTGTCATGATAGGCTATATTGTTATAATTTCAGTACTGTCATGGTGAATGTATATTATGTTGGCTACTTTACAATGGAAGCCATAGTGGCAGGGTGGCTATATTTTCATGGTTTGATCATTTTGTTATTAGTATTTTATTGTATTTTTGAATATATTGTAATGGTGACTGTGTTACCATAATTTCTATATTGTCATTTGATTTATTAAATTGATGGCAATATTGTCATAGAGACTGTATTGTCATGTTGCCTGTATGGTCATCATGGTTGTCTTGTCATCGTGACTCTATGGTCATGATAGCTATACTGTCGTTAAGATTACATTCTAATGGTAAATATATTGCCATCATTGCTTTTTGTCAGAGTTGCTATATTGTTAAGTTAGCTATCTTATTGTGGTGGGTATTTTTTTTCCTTTTGGTATATTGCCATGATGGCTATACTAGAATTTTGGCAAGATTAGCTTGGTGATATAGTGTTCGCAGCCCAAGTGTTGTTTTGGACATTTTTTCATGGGAATACATTATCATGGTACCTACATTGTCAAGATTACTATATTTCATGCAAGCTACATTGTAAAGATGACGATATTGGCATGGCGGGTGTATTGTTATGTTATATATAACGCCATCCTGGCTACATTATCTTGGTCGCTATATCAACTTGATGGCTATATTGCTACGGTCAATTTCATCGTTGGGGATGTATTTTGTCTTTACCTACAGTTTGGTTGTGATTATATGATCATGATAATATTTCTATGACGGCTTATTTGTCATCTTGAGTGTATCTGTCTCGATATCATATCATCATGTAACTTAGTCTGTCATGCTTTTAAACGGTGATGATGCTTATGTGAAAATGCTGATTACATTATCATCATTAATGGATGATTATTGTAACTATATAGCAATGGCAATATGTTTTTTGATCATTTTGGTATGTTGACTTCATTTTGATAATAGTTATATTGGTATGGCAGGTACATTTTCATGGTTCTGACATTGTTTTATGGGCTATACTGTCAAGGCGGCTGTATAGTATTGATAAAGTCTGTTTTGGACGCTATTGTCTCCTGGACACTATATACTTTAGAGGCTATATGTTTCCTATGATCCGAACGCGACTATTTTGTCACGGTATCTATATCGTCAGGTGGCTATATTGACGCTGTGAACATATTCTGAATGTTTCTTTAATGTTGCGTTGACTATATTGTTATATCAGTTATATGGCCATGATGGCTTTGTTGTTAAAATGAATGTATTGTAGTTGTGACTATACTATCATAATGGCTAAATTTTCACGGGAAATATGTTGATATCGATGCTATATTCTCATGATACTTTTATGGTAATTATATAAAGAATTTTCAAGTTTACTCTAATATCACAGTGATTGATTTATGTTGTAACATTACTGTTATGGTGGCTGTACAATCACGGTGGCTATATTGTCGTTTGATGCGTTTTCAATGTTACTATTTAGTGAATATGGCTGTAATGTCATTGTAGCTATACTTTCATTGGGAACAAATTTTCATAGTGACGCAATTGTCATTATGAAATAAAGTCATTTTGGCTATCTTCTAATTTGGGTTACATTGCTATGTTATATATATCGTCACCTTGGCTATATTGGGAAGGTGATTTTTTTTATAGGTGGTATGTTGTCATTATTTAATCGTGCTTATTCTGTTATAAGCGATATATTATCATGATACCCATATCATTAAGGTGAAGATATTGGCATGGCGACTATATTGTCTTCATGACTCTGTTCTTATGATAACAATATAGGTACCCTGATATATAGGCAACATGAAAGACAATCACCCCCTTGTAATATAAGAAAAAATAAGAAATAGCCACCATGTTAATATAGTTACCGTATCAATATAATCTTAATGGAAATATAACTACCATGACCATATAGACACGATGACAATACAGAAACCATGACATTACATTATGACAATATAGCCACCAGTTCAACAAATCAAATGACAGTATAGATATTATGGCAACAGTCATCATGACAATATACACACAAGTGGAATATAATCGACATAACAAAATGATCATATCATGAAAATGTAGACACTCTGCCACTATGACTTCCATTGGAATATAGCCAACATAATAATAGATATACAATGATATTCCTGAAACCATTACAATATAGCATATCACGACAATGTAGTCCCCTAATGATTTAATCAAAATGAGAATCTAGTTTTATATTGATACATCCTCAAGGGCAAACCCAACACCAATATAAAAGCTACCGTAGAAATGTAGTCACCATGACATTATAACCATCATGATGAAATAGACACCATGATAATAAAGTTACTTTGGCAAGATATCCAACATGATATCATTGTCATAATAACAATATAGTCAAAATGCCAATATATAGTTACCGGAATGTTATGATTATCATGATAATGTATCACTTACGACAAAAAATCCATAATTAAAAAAACGAAAATATAGCAACCGTAAAAAAAGATCACGTTGCAAATATAGCCAAGGTGATGATATACATATATATGATAGAAATGTAACCAAAATAAGAAGATGGCCAAAATGACAGTATGTTCATAATGACAATAATTCCACTATGAAAATATATTGTCCCTGACACTATAGGTACTCTGAGAGTAAAGCTATCTTCACAAAAAGGGTAAAATCAAAATAAAGCAAACTGAAATATAGCCTCCATGACAATACAACCATCTTGACGATAATATCACGATATAACTCAATCACCAGGACAATAGAGTCACCTTGACAGTAATCTTAAAATGACTTTATAAATATCATGAAAATATAGCCCCCATGTCAAGATATTTGGTATGACAATTTAGCCATTATGAAAATATAGTCACGACGGCAATGTATTCACTATGACAATAAAGCTACCATGATCATATAACTGATACGATAATATAATCAAAGCAAAAATATAGAAACATTCAACTTATATTAACAATGGCAATATAACCACCTGACAATATAGATACTGTTAATAGTCGTTTTCGGATCATAGCAAAAATATAGACTCCAGGACAATATAGTCTCTGTGAAAAAACAGTGACTCAGAATTTATCATCATGATATCCTCATAACATTATAGCTGTCATGGAATTGTAGTCAACATGACAAAATTATTACAAAAAAATAAAACATTACAATATAGTTACCATAATCATACACCAATCATGATTATATAATCAGCAGGTTGACATAAACAAGATCATAGTGTAAAAACCATGACAATTTAAGTGACATGATGAGATGATATCCATTCACTTACACTTACAATACCACATAAGTTTTCATGAAAATATTATCATGATCATATAATCACAACAGTATTGTCACTAATTACAAAATATATCCTGAAAGACAAAATTAACCATAAGAATATAGCCATCAAGCTGATATAGCGACCAAGATAATGTAGCCGGGACGGCATCATATTGAAAGTAAGAATACAAACACCATGCCAATGTCTTCACCATGACAATGTAGCTACCATGAAAATATAGTAACCTTGAATATGTAGCTACCATGATAAAATATACAATTGAAAAATATCCACAAAAAGAGTTTAGCTGCTAAAACACTATATAGCTATGCCAATATCGCCAAAATGTTATTATTGCCATCATGATAATATACCGCCAGAAAAGAAATATATATACCCACTACTCGACAATATAGCTATTTTGACAATATTGCCAACCTGAAAAGACAGTCACCTCCTTGTTATATAACAAAAATGACAAATAACCATCATGGCGATATGGTGATTTAAAAATACAGCCACTACGGTAATTTTGTTACCATAACATGTGATCTTAACGACAATGTAGCCAACATGACTATATAGTCACTTTGACAATAGAACCACCGTGACAATACAGATAACATGACACTACCGTCTCTAAGACAATATTGCCATCAATTTCACAAATTATATGACAAGATAGATATTATGGCAACATAGTCACCATGACAATATACTAAGAAATGCAATATAATCGCCATGATAAAATTATCCTACCATGAAAATATAGCCACCTACCATAATGGTTTCCATTGCAATGTAGCAACAGTAATAAAAGATTTACCATGACAGTACTGAAACCATAACAGTATAGCATATCATGGCAATGTAGCCACCAAATAATTTAATCAAAATGACAATTTCTCTTTTATAATGGTATATCCTCAAGGGCAATATCAACACCATTAAAAAAGCTTCTACGAAAATATAGTCATTATGACATTATAAAAATCATGAAAAAAAGTCACCATGACAATATAGCTATCTTGGCAATACAGCCACTGTGACATTATAGTCATAATGATAATATAGTAGCTATGACAATAATGTCACCATAAAAAAATAACTATCATGATGATATTTCGCTTATTAGAAAGTATGCAAGAGTTAAATAGTGACAATATATCACCTATAAAAATTTCATCCAGCCAATATAGCTAAGGTGACGATATATACATTATAGCAATGTAACTAAAATATAAAGATAGCCAAAATGACGGTATGGTCATACTGACAATACTGCCACTATGAAAATATGTTCCCCATGACACTATAGCTACACTGACAACAAAGTCATATTCACAAAAGAGCAACATTGAAAATACAGCAAACGAGAATATAGCCACCATCAAAGTTCAGCCACCATGATAATATTGTCACGATACAAATCATCACCATGTCATTAGTCACCTTCATGATAAACTTACAATGACTATATAAATACCATGAAAATATAGCCCTCCATGTCAACATGTCTGCCATGATAATCTGGCCATTATGATAATATAGTCATGACTGTAATTTATTCACTATAACAATACAGCCACAGTGATCATATAACTGATGTGACAATACAGTCAAAGAAGCAAAAAAGAAATATACAAATCATATTCACTATGGCAGTATAACTACATGACAATATAGATTCTGTGACAAATAGTCGCTTTTGAATCATAGCAAACATATAGCCGGCAGGACAACATAGTCTCTATGACAAAATAGCGACCAAGACAGGATATATCATTATGATATAGACACCTTGACAATATAGACCATAAAACAATGTAACAATCATGAAACTGTACCTGCCAAAACATTATAGATGTCATGAAATTTTAGTCAACATGACAAAATTATCATAAAGAAATATCATCGGCATTACAATATAGTTACCATAATCATAGACCAAACATGATCATATAATAAGCAGGTTAACATAAACAATATCACAGTATAAAAACCATGACAGTATAAGTGACATGATGATATGATATCCATACACTTACACTTACAATACCAAATAAGCAGCCATGAATATATTGTTATCATGATCATATAATCACAACAATATTGCAGGTAGTGACAAATATATCCCCAACGACAAAATCAATCATTGCAATATAGCCATCAACTTGTTATAGCGACCAAGATAATGTAGCGAGCATTGTATCGAGAATTACAATACAGCCACCGTGCCAATGTCCTCACCATGACAATATAGCTACCATGAAAATATAGTAACGTTGATAATGTAGCTGCCATTTCAAAATATTCAAGATAGAAAATACCCAAAAGATAGCCACAACAAGAGTTTAGCTCCTAAGACGATATATCACCATGGCAATATCTCTAAAATGTTAGTATAGCCATCATGGCAACATATCAACGGAAAAAATACTCATCAAAACGATATAGCTAACTTGAAAAAATACTACTCTGTTAATAAAGGTAACATTAAAAGACAGCCACCTCCTTGAAATATAAAAGAAAAAAAATGACAAATAGCCATCATGGCAATATGGAAACTAAACAATATAGCCATCATGGCAATATGGTAACCAAACAATATAGCCATCATGGCAATATGATTACCATAGCAATGTATTCTTAATGGCAATATAGTCACCATGTCCTTATAATCACGATGACAATACAACTACCATGACAATACAGAAAGCATCAAAATACAGTCTCTAAGAGAATATTGCCAATAATTCAACAAGTTAAATGACAATATAGATATTATGGCAACACAATCACGATGACAATATACTCAGAAATGTTATATAATCGTCATAATAAAATGATCCTACCATGAAAATATAGTCACACTGCCACTATGACTTCCATTACAATATAGCCACAATAACAAAACATTCACCATGACAGTACTGAAACCATAACAATATAGCATATCATGACAATGTAGTCACCTGATCGTTTAATGAAAAAGAAAAATTTCGCTTCTATTATGGTATAACCTCAGGGACAAAATTTTATACACCATTAAAAAGCTGCCATGAAAATACAGTCACTATGACATAAATATCATGATAAAATAGTGACCATGGCAATATAGCCACTCTAAGATTATAGTCATTATGACAATATAGTCGCTATTAAAATACTGTCACCTTAATAATAAAGTTATCAAAATGATATATCGCTTGTGAGAAAATAATCATGATTAGAAAATGACAGTATAGCACAATAAAAAATCTCACCTTACCAGTATAGTTAAGGTGACGATATATACATCATAGCAACGTAAAGAAAGAGATGATAACCAGAACGACGGTATGTTCATAATGACAATACTGCAACTATGAAAATATGTTCCCCACGATTCTCCTGCTTAACTGACAATAAAGCCATCTTCAAAAAAAGAGTCTTATTGAAAAAATAGCAAACGACTATACAGCCATCAAGACAGTACAGCCACCATGACAATAATCTCTCGATATAAATCAATCGCCAGGACATTAGCGTCACCTTGATAACGAATATGCAATGAGTACATGAACATCATGAAAATATAGCGTACATATAAATATATTTGTCGCGAAAATATAGCCTCCATATGAATATCTTGAAAGTGACAGTTTCGCCATTCTGATAATATAGTCAAGACTCTAATATATTCACCAATACAATAAAGCCACTATGATCACATAAATGATATGACAATATAGTCAACGCAACAATAAACGCATTTGTAAATTATATCCACTCTGAGAATACAGCCACATGAAAATATAGATACTGTAACAAAATAGTCATTTTTGGATCATAGCAAACATATAGCGTCCAAGAGAATATAGTCTCTATGACAAAATAGCGAAGAAGACAGGATCTATCATCACAATACAGCCTCCTTGACAGTATAGCCAATAAAACAGTGAAACAACCATGAAAATGTACCTACCATAACAATATAGCTTACATTAAAATATAGTTACTATGACAAATTAATTACTATGAAATACGAACGATATCACATTATGGTTTCGATAATCATACACCAATCATGATCATATAAGATAAAACATTCAAAGCAAAGCAAGGGTAGCGACAACGCAGGGAGGAATAGCTGAAAACTAGCTCTGAAAGACAACAGCAGCTCCATACACGTCCGTAGCTGGTGCGCGACTGTCATCAGGTGACTACATTGTCATGATATGCTATATTGTCATGGTTTCAGTACTGTCGTAGTGAATGTATTATTATGTTAGCTATATTGCAGTGGCAGGGTGGCTAAATTTTCATGGTAGGATAATTTTGTTATCGCGGTTATATTGCATTTGTGATAATACTGTCATGGTGACTGTGTTCCAGTAATATCGATATTATAATTTAATTTGTTGAAGCGATTGCAATATTGTCGTAGAGACTCTAATGTCATGTTGCCTTTATTGTCATGATGGTTGCATGTCATCTTGACTATATAGTCATGTTGGTTATATTCCAGTCATGATTACATGGTTATGGTAACTATATTGCCATGGTTACTATATTGATAGATGACTACACTACATTGCCATGATAGGTATTTTTCATTTTTTTCATACTGTAAGGAGGTGACTGTCTTTTCATATTGAATATATTATCAGGGTAGCTATATTGTTAAGTTAGCTATATCATTGTGGTGATTATTTTCTTTTTCTGGTGGTATATTGCCATGATGCCTAGACTAACATTTTTGCGATATTGGTATGGTGATATATTGTCTTAGCAAATAAACTGTTATTGTGGATATGTTCCATGAGATTTTATTATCATAGTAGCTACATTGTCAATGTTATTATATTTTCATGGTAGCTCCATTGTCATGGTGACGATATTACCATTGTGGCTGTATTGTTATTTTCAATACAATGCCATCCTAACTACAATATCTTGGTCGCTATATTTATTTGCTGGCTATATTGCTGTCGTTAATTTTGTCGTTGGGTTATATATTTTGTCATTAACTACAATTTTGTTTTAATCATATTACCATGATAATATTTTCATGAAGGCTTATTTGGTAATGTGAGTGTAAGTGTATGGATATCATATTATCATGTCACTATATTGTCACGGTTTTTATACTGTGATGGTGTTTATGTCAGCCTCCTGATGATATTATCATTATTGATATATGATTATGGTAACTAAATTGTAATGGCGATTACATTTCATTGTGACAATTTTGTCATGTTGCCTTCATTTTCATGGTAGCTATATTGTTATGGCAGGTACATTTTCATTGTTGTTTCATTGTTTTATCGGCTATACTGTCAAGGTGACTATATCTTAATTAAAAATCTTTTCTTGGTCGCTATTTTGTCATGGACACTATATTGTCCTGGAGACTATATGTTTCCTATGATCCGAAAAAGACTATTTTGTCACAGCATCAATATTGTCAGGTGTTTATATTGCCATAATGAATATAATTTGAAGGCTTCCTTATTGTTGCGTTGACTGTATTGTCATATCACTTATATGATCATGGCTATATTGTTATAGTGAATATATTGCCGTCTTGACTATATTATCATATTGGCTAAATTGTCATGGTAAGTATGTTGACATGGGAGCCTTATTTTCATGATGTTTATATAGTCAGTGAATTATATCGTGACATTATTGTCATAGTCGCTGCACTTTCATTGTGGCTATATAGTCGTTTGCTGTATTTTCACTGTTACTCTTTTGTGAAGATTGCTTTATTGTCATTGTAGCTATAGTGTCATGGGGAATATATTTTCATAGCAGCAGTATTGTCATTATGAGCATACCGTCATTTTGGCTATCTACTCATTTTGGTTATATTGCGAAGGTTTACATATCGTCACCTTGGCTATGTAGTGAAGGTGATCTCTTTTATAGTTCTTATGTTGTCATTTTTTTTAGTTATGCATACTTTTTCATAAGCGATACATTATCGTGATAACTTTACTATTAAGGTGACAGTATATTGTCATTGTGACAATGTTGACATGACTTTAATCTCTTACTGGCTATTTTGTTAAGATACCTATACTGTCATGGTGACAATTTCATGATGATTTTTATAATGACAGTTTGACTGCAATTTCATTGTAGCATATTAAATGGTGTTGATTTTGCCCTTGAAGATATATAAAAACGAAAATTTCCTTTTTTAAATTATTATGTATTCTCATGGTTACTGTGTTGCCGTAATTTCTATATTGTCCTGGACACTACATATCGTGAAATCTATATTGTCATATCAGTTATATGATCATGGAAGCTTTATTGTCATAGTGAATATCTTGTCGTCGTGACTATATTATCATAATGGCTAAATTGTCATAGGAAATATGTTGACATGAGGGCGATATTTTCATGATATTCATAAAGTCATTGAAAGATTACTGTCAAGGTGACTCTAATAGCCTGGCGATTGATGTATATCGTGACATTATTGTCAAAATAGCTGCATTGTCATGGTGGCTATATTGTCGTTTCATTTATATTCAATGTTACTCTTTTGTGAAGATTGATTTATTGTCATTGTAGCTATAGTGTCATGGGGAATATATTTTCGTAGTATCAGTATTGTCATTATGAACATATCGTCATTTTGGCTATATGCTCATTTTGGTTACATTGCGAAGATTTACATATCGTCACCTTTGATATATTGGCAAAGTGATCTCTTTATAGTTGCTATATTGTCATTTTTTTTAATCATGTGTATTTTTTCATGAGTGATACATTATCTTGATAACTATACCTTTGAAGTGACAATATATTGTCATGATGTCTATATTGTCATTATGACTACTATCTCTTAGTGGCTATATTGCTAAGATACCTACATGTGACTACATTTTCATTGTAGCTTATTTAATGGTGTTGATTTACCCTTGGAGATATATCATTATAAAAACGGATATTTCATTTTGTTTAGATTATGAGGTGAATACATTGTCATGATATGCTATATTGTTATAGTTTTAGTATTGTCATGGTGAATGTATATTATGTTGGCTACATTACAATGGAAGCCATAGTGGCAGGGTGGCTATATTTTCATCGTTTGATCATTTTGTTATTAGTATTTTATTGTATTTTTGAATATATTGTCATGGTGACTGTGTTGCCATAATTTCTATATTGTCATTTTATTTCTTAAATTGATGGCAATATTGTCATAGAGACTGTATTGTCATGTTGCTTGTATGGTTATCATGGTTGTCTTGTCATCGTGACTCTATGGTCATGATGGCTATACTGTCATTAAGATTACAATCTTATGTTAACTATATTGCCATCATAGCTTTTTGTCAGAGTAGCTATATTGTTAAGTTAGCTATCTTATTGTGGTGGGTATTTTTTTTCCTTTTGGTATATTGCCATGATGGCTATACTAGAATTTTGGCAAGATTAGCATGGTGATATAGTGTTCGTAGCCCAACTGTTGTTTTGCACATTTTTTCATGGGAATACATTATCATGTTACCTACATCGTCAAGGTTACTATATTTCATGCAAGCTACATTGTAATGTCGACGATATTGGCATGGCGGGTGTATTGTTATGTTCAATATAACGCCATCCTGGCTACATTATCTTGGTCGCTATATCAACTTGATGGCTATATTACTACGGTCAGTTTCATCGTTGGGGATGTATTTTGTCTTTACCTACAATTGGGTTGTGATTATATGATCATGACAATATTTCTATGACGACTTATTTGGCATCTTGAGTGTATCTGTCTGGATATCATATCATCATGTAACTTAGTCTGTCATGCTTTCAAACGGTGATGGTGCTTATGTGAAAATGCTGATTACATTATCATCATTAATGTATGATTATTGTAACTATATAGCAATGGCAATATCTTTTTTGATCATTTTGGTATGTTGACTTGATTTTGATAGTAGTTATATTGGTATGGCTGGTACATTTTCATGGTTCTGACATTGTTTTATGAGCCATACTGCCAAGGCGGCTGTATAGTATTGATAAAGTCTGTTTTGGACGCTATTGTCTCCTGGACACTATATACTTTAGAGGCTATATCTTTTCTATGATCCGAAAGCGACTATTTTATCACGGTATCGATATTGTCAGGTGGCTATATTGACGTTGTGAACATATTCTGAATGTTTCTTTAATGTTGCGTTGATTATATTGTTATATCAGTTATATGGCCATGGTGGCTTTGTTATTATAGTGAATATATTGTAGTTGTGACTATACTATCATAATGGCTAAATTGTCAAGGGAAATATGTTGATATGGATGCTATATTCTCACGATACTTTTATGGTAATTGTAAAAATTTTCTAGTTTACTCTAGTATCACAGTGATTGATTTATGTTGTAACATTATTGTTATGGTGGTTGTACAATCATGGTGGCTATATTGTCGTTTGATGCGTTTTCAATGTTACTGTTTAGTGAATATGGCTTTCATGTCAGTGTAGCTATAATTTCATTGGGAACAAATTTTCATGGTGACGCAATTGTCATTATGAAATAAAGTCATTTTGGCTATCTTCTAATTTGGGTTACATTGCTATGTTATATATATCGTCACCTTGGCTATATTGGGAAGGTGATTTTTTTTTATAGGTGGTATATTGTCATTTTTTAATAATGCATATTCTGTTATAAGCGATATATCATCATGATACCCATATCATTAAGGTGAAAATATTGGCACGGGCGACTATATTGTCTTTATGACTGTAATCTTATGACAACAATATAGGTACCCTGATATATAGGCTACATGAAAAGACAATCACCCCCTTGTAATATAAGAAAAAAATAACAAATTGCCATCATGGCAATATATTCATTTAACAATATAGACACCATGGCAATATAGTTATCATATCAATTTAATCTTAATGGACATATAACTACCATGACCATATATACACGATGACAATACAACCACCAAGACAATGCAGGAACCATGACATTACATTATGACAATATAGCCACCAATTCAACAAATCAAATGACAGTATAGATATTATGGCAACAGTCACCATGACAATATACACACAAGTGGAATATAATCGACATAACAAAATGATTATATTATGAAAATATAGCTTCCATTGGAATATAGCCAACATAATGATACATATACAATGACATTCCTGAAACCATAACAATATAGCATATCACGACAATGTAGTCCCCTAATGATTTAATCAAAATGAGAATCTCGTTTTATAATGATATATCCTTAAGGGCAAACCCAACACCAATATAAAAGCTACCTTGAAAATGTAGTCACCATGACATCATAACCATCATGATGAAATAGACACTATGACAATAAAGTTACTTTGGTAAGATATCCAACATGATATCATTGTCATAATAACAATATAGTCAAAATGCCAATATATAGTGACCGGAATGTTATAGTTATCATGATAATGTATCACTTACGACAAAAAATGCATGATTAAAAAAATGAAAATATAGCAACCGAAAAAAAAGATCACGATGCTAATATAGCCAAGGTGATGATATATACATGATAGAAATGTAACCAAAATAAGGAGATGGCCAAAATGACAGTATGTTCATAATGACAATAATTCCACTATGAAAATATATTCTCCATGACACTATAGGTACACTGACAGTAAAGCTATCTTCACAAAAGCGTAAAATTAAAATACAGCAAACTACAATATAGCCACCATGACAATACAATCATCTTGACAATAATATCACGATATACCTCAATCACCAGGACAATAGAATCACCTTGACAGTAATCTTACAATGATTTTATAGATATCATGAAAATATAGCCCCCATGTCAAGATATTTGCTATGACAATTTAGCCATTATGAAAATATAGTCACGACGACAATCTATTCACTATGACAATAAAGCTACCATGATCATATAACTGATATGACAATATAATCAAAGCAAAAATAAAGAAACATTCAACTTATATTCATAATGGCAATATAACCACCTGACAATATAGATACTGTTAATAGATAGTCGTTTTCGGATCATAGCAAAAATATAGACTCCAGGACAATATAGTCTCTGTGAAAAAACAGTGACTCAGACAGGATTCATCATCATGATATGCTCATAACATTATAGCTTTGTAGTCAAGATGACAAAATTATCACAATGAAATAAAACGACATTACAATATAGTTACCATAATCATACACCAATCATGATTATGTAATCAGCAGGTTGACATAAACAAGATCATAGTGTAAAAACCATGACAATTTAAGTGACATGATGACATGATATCCCTTCACTTACACTTACAATACCACATAAGTTTTCATGAAAATATTATCATGATCACATAATCACAACTGTATTGTCACTAATTACAAAATATATCCCGAAAGACAAAATTAACCATAACAATATAGCCATCAAGTTGATATAGCGACCAAGATAATGTAGCCAGGACGGCATCATATTGAAAGTAAGAATACAACCACCATGCCAATGTCTTCACCATAACAATGTAGCTACCAAGAAAATATAGTAATCTTGACTATGTAGCTACCATGATAAAATATAAAATTGAAAAATATCCACAACAAGAGTTTAGCTGCTAAAACACTATATCGCTATGCCAATATCGCCAAAATGTTATTATTGCCATCATGATAATATACCGCCAGAAAAGAAATATATATACCCACTACTCGACAATATAGCTATTCTGACAATATTGCCAAAATGAAAAGACAGTCACCTCCTTGTTATATAACAAAAATGACAAATAGCCATCATGGCGATATAGTGATTTAACAATACAGCCACTATGGTAATTTAGTTACCATAACAATGTGATCTTAAAGACAATGTAGCCATCATGAATATATAGTCACGTTGACAATACAACCACCGTGACTATACAGATAACATGACAGTTTTTGTCATGCACCTAACGTGATAATACAGAAACATAACAATTTGACAAATTATATGACAATATAGATATTGTGGCAACATACTCACCATGACAATATACTAAGAAATGTAATATAATCGCCATGGTAAGATTATCCTACCATGAAAATATAGCCACCTACCATTTTGGTTTCCATTGCAATGTAGAAACAGTGATAAAAGATTTATCATGACAGTACTGAAACCATAACAGTATAGCATATCATGGCAATGTAATCACCAAATAATTTAATCAAAATGACAATTTCTCTTCTAGAATGGTATATCCTCAAGAGCACATCAACTCCATTAAAAAAGCTTCTACGAAAATACAGTCACTATGAAATTATAAAAATCATGATAAAAAAGTCACCATGACAATATAGTGCTCTTGGCAATATAGCCACTGTGACATTATAGTCATAATGATAATATAGTCGCTATGACAATATTGTCGCCAAAAAAATTTAATTATCATGATAATATTTCGCTTATGACAAAGTATGCAAGAGTTAAGTAATGACAATATATCACCTATAAAAAGATCACCTTGCCAATATAGCTAAGGTGACGATATATACATTATAGCAATGTAACTAAAATGAGAAGATAGCCAAAATGACGGTGTGGTCATAATGACAATACTGCCACTATGAAAATATGTTCCCCATAACACTATAGCTACACTGACAACAAAGCCATATTCACAAAAGAGCAACATTGAAAATACAGCAAACGAGAATATAGCCACCATCATAGTTCAGCCACCATGATAATAATGTCACGATACAAAATCATCACCATGTCATTAGTCGCCTTGATAATAAACTTACAATGACTATATAAATATCATGAAAATATAGCCTCTATGTCAACATGTCTGCCATGATAATCTGGCCATTATGATAATATAGTCATAACGGCAATTTATTCACTACAACAATGTAGCCACAGTGATCATATAACTGATGTGACAATACAGTCAAAGAAGCAAAAAAGAAATATACAAATCATATTCACTATGACACTATAACTACATGACAATATAGATACTGTGACAAATAGTCGCTCTTGAATCATAGCAAACATATAGCCGGCAGGACAACATAGTCTCTATGACAAAATGGCGACCAAGACAGGATATATCATTATAATATAGACACCTTGACAATATAGACAATAAAACAATGTAACAATCATGAAAGTGTACCTGCCAAAACATTATAGATGTCATGAAATTTTAATCAACATGACAAAATTATCATAATGAAATATAATCGGCATTACAATATAGTTGCCATAATCATAGACGAATCATGATCATATAATCAGCAGGTTGACATGAACAATTATTTTTTTTTATTATACTTTGTCGCTGTCTCCCGCGTTTGCGAGGTAGCGCAAGGAAACAGACGAAAGAAATGGCCCAACCCCACCCCCCATACACATGTATATACATACGTCCACACACGCAAATATACATACCTACACAGCTTTCCATGGTTTACCCCAGACGCTTCACATGCCTTGATTCAATCCACTGACAGCACGTCAACCCCGGTATACCACATCGCTCCAATTCACTCTATTCCTTGCCCTCCTTTCACCCTCCTGCATGTTCAGGCCCCGATCACACAAAATCTTTTTCACTCCATCTTTCCACCTCCAATTTGGTCTCCCTCTTCTCCTCGTTCCCTCCACCTCTGACACATATATCCTCTTGGTCAATCTTTCCTCACTCATTCTCTCCATGTGCCCAAACCACTTCAAAACACCCTCTTCTGCTCTCTCAACCACGATCTTTTTATTTCCACACATCTCTCTTACCCTTACGTTACTCACTCGATCAAACCACCTCACACCACACATTGTCCTCAAACATCTCATTTCCAGCACATCCATCCTCCTGCGCACAACTCTATCCATAGCCCACGCCTCGCAACCATACAACATTGTTGGAACCACTATTCCTTCAAACATACCCATTTTTGCTTTCCGAGATAATGTTCTCGACTTCCACACATTCTTCAAGCCCCCCAGAATTTTCGCCCCCTCCCCCACCCTATGATCCACTTCCGCTTCCATGGTTCCATCCGCTGCCAGATCCACTCCCAGATATCTAAAACACTTCACTTCCTCCAGTTTTACTCCATTCAAACTCACCTCCCAATTGACTTGACCCTCAACCCTACTGTACCTAATAACCTTGCTCTTATTCACATTTACTCTTAACTTTCTTCTTCCACACACTTTACCAAACTCAGTCACCAGCTTCTGCAGTTTCTCACATGAATCAGCCACCAGCGCTGTATCATCAGCGAACAACAACTGACTCACTTCCCAAGCTCTCTCCTCCCCAACAGACTTCATACTTGCCCCTCTTTCCAAAACTCTTGCATTTACCTCCCTAACAACCCCATCCATAAACAAATTAAACAACCATGGAGACATCACACACCCCTGCCGCAAACCTACATTCACTGAGAACCAATCACTTTCCTCTCTTCCTACACGTACACATGCCTTACATCCTCGATAAAAACTTTTCACTGCTTCTAACAACTTTCCTCCCACACCATATATTCTTAATACCTTCCACAGAGCATCTCTATCAACTCTATCATATGCCTTCTCCAGATCCATAAATGCTACATACAAATCCATTTGCTTTTCTAAGTATTTCTCACATACATTCTTCAAAGCAAACACCTGATCCACACATCCTCTACCACTTCTGAAACCACACTGCTCTTCCCCAATCTGATGCTCTGTACATGCCTTCACCCTCTCAATCAATACCCTCCCATATAATTTACCAGGAATACTCAACAAACTTATACCTCTGTAATTTGAGCACTCACTCTTATCCCCTTTGCCTTTGTACAATGGCACTATGCACGCATTCCGCCAATCCTCAGGCACCTCACCATGAGTCATACATACATTAAATAACCTTACCAACCAGTCAACAATACAGTCACCCCCTTTTTTAATAAATTCCACTGCAATACCATCCAAACCTGCTGCCTTGCCGGCTTTCATCTTCCGCAAAGCTTTCACTACCTCTTCTCTGTTTACCAAATCATTTTCCCTAACCCTCTCACTTTGCACACCACCTCGACCAAAACACCCTATATCTGCCACTCTATCATCAAACACATTCAACAAACCTTCAAAATACTCACTCCATCTCCTTCTCACATCACCACTACTTGTTATCACCTCCCCATTTGCGCCCTTCACTGAAGTTCCCATTTGCTCCCTTGTCTTACGCACTTTATTTACCTCCTTCCAGAACATCTTTTTATTCTCCCTAAAATTTAATGATACTCTCTCACCCCAACTCTCATTTGCCCTCTTTTTCACCTCTTGCACCTTTCTCTTGACCTCCTGTCTCTTTCTTTTATACATCTCCCACTCAATTGCATTTTTTCCCTGCAAAAATCGTCCAAATGCCTCTCTCTTCTCTTTCACTAATACTCTTACTTCTTCATCCCACCACTCACTACCCTTTCTAATCAACCCACCTCCCACTCTTCTCATGCCACAAGCATCTTTTGCGCAATCCATCACTGATTCCCTAAATACATCCCATTCCTCCCCCACTCCCCTTACTTCCATTGTTCTCACCTTTTTCCATTCTGTACTCAGTCTCTCCTGGTACTTCCTCACACAGGTCTCCTTCCCAAGCTCACTTACTCTCACCACCCTCTTCACCCCAACATTCACTCTTCTTTTCTGAAAACCCATACAAATCTTCACCTTAGCCTCCACAAGATAATGATCAGACATCCCTCCAGTTGCACCTCTCAGCACATTAACATCCAAAAGTCTCTCTTTCGCACGCCTGTCAATTAACACGTAATCCAATAACGCTCTCTGGCCATCTCTCCTACTTACATAAGTATACTTATGTATATCTCGCTTTTTAAACCAGGTATTCCCAATCATCAGTCCTTTTTCAGCATATAAATCTACAAGCTCTTCACCATTTCCATTTACAACACTGAACACCCCATGTATACCAATTATTCCCTCAACTGCCACATTACTCACCTTTGCATTCAAATCACCCATCACTATAACCCGGTCTCGTGCATCAAAACCACTAACACACTCATTCAGCTGCTCCCAAAACACTTGCCTCTCATGATCTTTCTTCTCATGCCCGGGTGCATATGCACCAATAATCACCCACCTCTCTCCATCAACTTTCAGTTTTACCCATATTAATCGAGAATTTACTTTCTTACATTCTATCACATACTCCCACAACTCCTGTTTCAGGAGTTGTGGGAGTATGTGAGAGAAATCCTCCCCTCCTTGTATTAACTTTCTAAAATGGGAAACAGAAGAAGGAGTCACGCGGGGAGTGCTCATCCTCCTCGAAGGCTCAGAGTGGGGTGCCTAAATGTGTGTGGATGTAACCAAGATGTGAAAAAAGGAGAGATAGGTAGTATGTTTGAGGAAAGGAACCTGGATGTTTTGGCTCTGAGTGAAACGAAGCTCAAGGGTAAAGGGGAAGAGTGGTTTGGGAATGTCTGGGGAGTAAAGTCAGGGGTTAGTGAGAGGACAAGAGCAAGGGAAGGAGTAGACATAAACAATATCACAGTATAAAAACAATGACAGTATAAGTGACATGATGATATGATATCCATACACTTACACTTACAATACCAGAGAAGCCACCATGAATATATTGTTATCATGATCATATAATCACAACAATATTGTAGATAGTGACAAATATATCCCAACGACAAAATTAATCAAGCAATATAGCCATCAACTTGTTATAGCGACCAAGATAATGTAGCGAGCATTGTATTGAGAATTACAATAAAGAAACGGTGCCAATGTCGTCACCATGACAATATAGCTACCATGAAAATATTTTAACGTTGAAAATGTAGCTGCCCTGGCAAAATATTTAAGATAGAAAATACCCAAAAGATAGCCACAACATGAGTTGAGCTGCTAAGACGATATATCACCATGCCAATATCTCTAAAATGTTAGTATATCCATCAAGGCAATATATCAACAGAAAAAATGCTCATCACAACTATATAGCTAACTTGACAATATACTACTCTGACAATATAGGTAACATTAAAAGACAGCCACCTACTTGAAATATAAAAGAAAAAAAAATTACAAATAGCCATCATTGCAATATGGTAAGTAAACAATATAGCCATCATGGCAATATAGTAACCAAACAATATAGCCATCATGGCAATATGATTACCATAGCAATGTATTCTTAATGGCAATATAGTCAACATGTCCTTATAGTCACGATGACAATACAACTACCATGACAATACAGAAAACATCAAAATACAGTCTCTAAGAGAATATTGCCACTAATTCAACAAGTTAAATGACAATATAGATATTATGGTAACACAATCACGATGACAATATACTCAGAAATGTTATATAATAGTCATAATAAAATGATCCTACCATGAAAATATAGTCACCCTGCCACTATGGCTTCCATTACAATATAGCCACAATAACAAAACATTCACCACGACAGTACTGAAACCATAACAATATAGCATATCATGACAATGTAGTCACTTGATCATTTAATGAAAAATGAAAATATCGCTTCTATAATGGTATAACCTCAGGGACAAAATTTTGTACACCATTAAAAAGCTGCCATGAAAATACAGTCACTATGACATAAATATCATGACAAAATAGTGACCATGGCAATATAGCCACTCTGAGATTATAGTCATTATGACAATATAGTCGCTATCAAAATACTGTCACCTTAATAATAAAGTTATCAAAATGATGTATCGCTTATGACAAAATATGCATGATTAGAAAATGACAATATAGCACCGATAAAAAAGATCACCTTGCCACTATAGTCAAGGTGACGATATATACATCATAGCAACGTAAAGAAAAAGAGATGATAACCAGAACGACGGTATGTTCATAATGACAATACTGAAACTATGAAAATATATTTCCCACGATTCTCCAGCTTCACTGACAATAAAGCCATCTTCACAAAAAGAGTACTATTAAAAAAATAGTAAACGACTATACAGCCATCAAGACAGTACAGCCACCATGACAATAATCTCTCGATATAAATCAATCGCCAGGACATTAGCGTCACCTTCATAATGAATATAAAATGAGTACATGAACATCATGAAAATATAGCGTCTATATAGATATTTTTGTCGTGAAAATATAGCCTCCATATGAATATCTTTAAAGTGACAGTTTCGCCATTCTGATAATATAGTCAAGACGCTAATATATTCACCATAACAATAAAGCCACCATGATCACATAAATGACATGACAATATAGTCAACGCAACAATAAACGCATTTATAAATTATATCCACTCTGAGAATACAGCCACATGAAAATATAGATACTGTGACAAAATAGACATTTTTTGATCATAGCAAACATATAGCGTCCAAGAGAATATAGTCTCTATGACAAAATCGCGAAGAAGACAGGATTTATCATCACAATACAGTCACCTAGACAGTATAGCCATTAAAACAGTGGACAACCATGAAAATGTACCTATCATAACAATATAGCTTACATGAAAATATAGTTACTATGACAAATTCATTACAATGAAATACAAACGATATCACATTATGGTTTCGATAATCACACAACAATCATGATCATATAAGATAAAACCTTCAAAACAAAGAAAGGGGAGCGACAACGCAAGGATGAATAGCTACAACCTAGCTCTAAAAGACGACAGCAGCTCCGTGAACGTCGGTAGCTGGTGCGCGACTGTCATCAGGTGTCTACATTGTCATGATATGCTATATTGTCATGGTTTCAGTACTGTCGTAGTGAATGTATTATTATGTTAGGTATATTGCATTAGTAGGTTGGCTAAATTTTCATGGTAGGATAATTTGTTATCGCGGTTATATTACATTTGTGATAATACTGTCATGGTGACTGTGTTCCAGTAATATCTATATTATCAATTGATTTGCTGAAGCGATTGCAATATTGTCGTAGAGATTCTAATGTCATGTTGCCTGTATTGTCATGATGGTTGCATGTTATCTTGACTATATAGTCATGTTGGTTATATTCCAGTTATGATTACATGGTTATGGTAACTATATTGCCATGGTGACTACATTGATAGGTGACTACACTCATTGCCATGATAGCTATTTTTCATTTTTGTTATACTGTAAGGAGGTGTCTGTCTTTTCATATTGAATATACTATCACGGTAGCTATATTGTTAAGTTAGCTATATCATTGTGGTGCTTATATTCTTTTTCTGGTGGTATATTGCCATGATGCCTAGACTAACATTTTGGCGATATTGGCATGTTGATATAGTGTCTTAGGAAATAAACTGTTATTGTGGATATGTTCCATGGGATTTTATTATCATAGTCGCTACTTTGTCAATGTTACTATATTTTCATGGTAGCTCCATTGTCATGGTGACGATATTGCCATTGTGGCTGTATTGTTATTTTCAATATAATGCCATCCTAACTACATTATCTTGGTCGCTATATTTACCTGCTGGCTATATTGCTATGTTTAATTTGGCGTTGGGTTCATATTTTGTCATTAACTACAATTTTGTTTTAATCATATGATCTTGAAAACAATATTTTCATGGCGGCTTATTTGGTAATGTCAGTGCAAGTGTATGGATATCATATTATCATGTCACTATATTGTCATGGTTTTTATACTGTGATGGTGTTTATGTCAGCCTCCTGATAATATTATCACGATTGATATATGATTATGGTAACTAAATTGTAGTGGCGATTATATTTCATTGTGACAATTTTGTCATGTTGCCTGCATTTTTATGGTAGCTATATTGTTATGGCAGGTACTTTTTCATTGTTGTTTCATTGTTTTATCGGCTGTACTGTCAAGGTGACTATATCTTAATTAAAAACCTTATTTTGGTCGCTATTTTGTCATGGACACTATATTGTCCTGGAGCCTATATGTTTGCTATGATCCGAAAGAGACTATTTTGTCAGAGCACCAATATTGTCAGGTGCTTATATTGCCATAATAGATATAATTTGAAGGCTTCCTTATTATTGCGTTGACTGTATTGTCATATCACTTATATGATCATGGCTATATTGTTATAGTGAATATATTGCCGACTTGACTATATTATCATATTGGATAAATTGTCCTGGTAAATATGTTGACATGGAAGCCTTATTTTCATGATGTTTATATAGTCTGTGAATTATATCGTGATATTACTGTCATAGTGGCTGTACTTTCATGGTGGCTATATAGTCATTTGCTATATTTTCACTGTCACTCTTTTCTGAAGATTGCTTTATTGTCATTGTAGCTATAGTGTCATGAGGGAAATATTTTCATTGCAGCAGTATTGTCATTATGAACATACCGTCATTTTGGCTACCTACTCATTTTGTTTATATTGCGAAGATTTACATATCGTCATCTTGGCTATATTGTCAAGGTGATCTCGTTTATAGTTGCTATATTGTCATTTTTTTAGTCATGCATATTTTTTCATAAGCGATACATTATCGTGATAACTTTACTATTAAGGTGACAGTATATTGTCATTGTGACAATATTGACATTATGACTATAATCTCTTAGTGGGTATATTGCTAAGATAACTATACTGTCATGGTGACTATTTAATGATGATGGTTATAATGACAATTTGACTGCATTTTCATTGTAGCATATTTAATGGTGTTGATTTTGCCTTTCAAGATATATTATGAAAACGAAAATTTCCTTTTTTTAAATTCTCATGTGAATATATTGCCATGACATGCGATATTGTTATAGTATCAGTACTGTCATGTTGAATGTATATTATTTTTTTTACATTAGAATTAAAGTCATAGTGGCAGGGTAACTATATTTTCATGGTTGGATCATTTGGTATGACGATTTTATTGTATTTGTGAGTATATTCTCATGGTTACTGTTTTGCCGTAATTTCTATATTGTCCTGGACACTACATATCCTGAAATCTATATTGTCATATCAGTTATATGATCATGGTAGCTTTATTATCATAGTGAATATCTTGTCGTGACTATATTATCATAATGGCTAAATTGTCATGGGAAATATGTTGACATGAGGGCTATATTTTCATGATATTCATAAAGTCATTGAAAGATTTCTATCAAGGTGAGTCTAATAGCCTGGCGATTGATGTATATCGTGACATTATTGTCACGATAGCTGCATTGTCATGGTGGTTATATTGTCGTTTCCTGTATTATCAATGTTACTCTTTTATGAAGGTTCCTTTATTGTCATTGTAGCTATAGTGTCATGGGGAATATATTTTCGTAGTAGCAGTATTGTCATTATGAACATATCGTCATTTTGGCTATATGCTCATTTTGGTTACATTGCGAAGATTTACATATCGTCACCTTGGATATATTGGCAAAGTGATCTCTTTATAGTTGCTATATTGTCATTTTTTTTAATCATGTATATTTTTCATGAGTGATACATCATCTTGATAACTATATCATTAAAGTGACAGTTCTTTATCATGGTGAATATATTGTCATTATGACTACAATCTCGTAGTGGCTATATGGCTAAGATAACTACATGTGACTACATTTTCATTGTAGCTTATTTAATGGTATTGATTTACCCTTGGAGATATATCAATATAAAAACGGATATTTCATTTTGTTTAAATTATGAAGTGAACACATTGTCATGACATGCTTTATAGTTATAGTTTCAGTACTGTCATGGTGAATGTATATTATGTTGGCTACATTACAATGGAAGCCATAGTGGCAGGGTGGCTATATTTTCATGGTTTGATCATTTGGTTATTAGTATTTTATTGTATTTTTGAATATATTGTCATGGGGACTGTGTTACTATAATTTCTATATTGTCATTTGATTTATTAAATTGATGGCAATATTGTCTGTATGAGACTGTATTGTCATGTTGCCTCTATGGTCATCATGGTTGCCTTGTCATCGTGACTCTATGGTCATGATGGCTATACTGTCGTTAAGATTACATTCTTATGTTAACTATATTGCCATCATAGCTTTTTGTCAGAGTAGCTATATTATTAAGTTAGCTATCTTATTGTGGTGGGTATTTATTTTCCTTTTTGTATATTGCCATGATGGCTATACTAGAATTTTGGCAAGATTAGCATGGTGATATAGTGTTCGCAGCCCAATTGTTGTTTTGGACATTTTTCATGGGAATACATTATCATGGTACCTACTTTGTCAAGGTTACTATATTTCATGGATGTTACATTGTAAAGATGACGATATTGCCATGGTGGGTGTATTGTTACGTTCAATATACCGCCATCCTGGCTACATTATCTTGGTCGCTATATCAACTTCATTGCTATATTGCTACGGTCAATTTCATCGTTGGGGATGTATTTTGTCTTTACCTACAATTTGGTTGTGATTATATGATCATGATAATACTTCTATGACAGCTTATTTGGCATCTTGAGTGTATGTGTCTGGATATCATATCATCTTGTAACTTAGTCTGTCATGCTTTTAAATGGTGATGGTGCTTATGTGAAAATGCTGATTACATTATTATCATTAAAGTATGATTATTGTAACTATATAGCAATGGCAATATCTTTTTTGATCATTTTGGTATGTTGACTTCATTTTGATAGTAGTTATATGATCATGATAATATTTCTATGACAGCTTATTTGGCATCTTGAGTGTATGTGTCTGGATATCATATCATCTTGTAACTTAGTGTGTCATGCTTTTAAACGGTGATGGTGCTTATGTGAAAATGCTGATTACATTATCATCATTAAAGTATGATTATTGTAACTATATAGCAATAGCAATATCTTTTTTGATCATTTTGGTATGTTGACTTCATTTTGATAGTAGTTATATAGGTATGGCAGGTACATTTTCATGTTTCTGACATTGTTTTATGGGCTATACTGTCAAGGCGGCTGCATAGCATAGATAAATTCTGTTTTGGACGCTATTGTCTCCTGGACACTATATACTTTAGAGGCTATATGTTTCCTATGATCCGAAAGCAACTATTTTGTCACGGTATCTATATTGTCAGGTAGCTATATTGACGTTGTGAACATATTCTGAATGTTTCTTTAATTTTGCGCTGACTATATTGTTATATCAGTTATATGGCCATGGTGGCTTTGTTGTTATTGTGAATATATTGTAGTTGTGACTATACTATCATGATGGCTAAATTGTCATGGGAAATATGTTGATATGGATGCTATATTCTCCTGATACTTTTATGGCTATTGTAAAAAAAATTTCAACTTTAATATCACAGTGATTGATTTATGTTGTAACATTATTGTTATGTTGGCTGTACAATCATGGTGGCTATATTGTCATTTGATGCGTTTTAAGTGTTACTATTTAGTGAATATGGGTTTGATGTCAGTGTAGCTATACTTTCATTGAGAACAAATTTTCTTAGTGACGCAATAGTCATTATGAAATAAAGTCATTTTGGCTATCTTCTAATTTGGGTTACATTGCTATGTTATATATATCGTCACCTTGGCTATATTGGGAATGTGATTTTTTTTATAGGTGGTATATTGTCATTATTTAATCGTGCATATTCTGTTATGAAAGATATATTATCATGATACCCATATCATTAAGGTGAAAATATTGTCATGGCGACTATATTTTCTTTATGACTGTAATCTTATGATAACAATATAGGTACCCTGATATATAGGCAACATGAAAAGGCAATCAACCCCTTGTAATATAACAAAAAATAACAAATAACCATCATGGCAATATATTCATTTAACAATATAGCCACCTGGCAACATATTTATCATATCAATATAATCTTAATGGAAATATAACTACCATAACCATATAGACACGATGACAATACAAAAACCAAGACAATACAGGAACTATGACATTACATTATGACATTATAGCCACCAATTCAACAAATCAAATGACAGTTTAGATATTATGGCAACAGTCACCATGACAATATACACACAAGTGGAATATAATCGACATAACAAAATGATTATATTATGAAAACATAACCATTCTGCCACTATGGCTTCCATTGGAATATAGCCAACATAATAATAAATATTCAATGACATTCCTGAAACCATAGCAATATAGCAAATCACGACAATGTAGTCCCCTAATGATTTAATCAAAATGAAAATCTCGTTTTATAATGATACATCCTCAAGGGCAAACCCAACACTTATATAAAAGCTACCTTGAAAATGTAGTCACCATGACATTATAACCATCATGATGAAATAGACACTATGACAATAAAGTTACTTTGGCAAGATATCCGACATATCATTGTCATAATGACAATATAGTCAAAATGCCAATATATAGTTACCGGAATGTTATAGTTATCATGATAATGTATCACTTACGACAAAAAATGCATTATTAAAAAAATGAAAATATAGCAACAGTTAAAAAAGTTCACGTTGGTAATATAGCCAAGGTGAAGATATATATACGATAGAAATGTAACCAAAGTAAGGAGATGGCCAAAATGACAGTATGTTCATAATGACAATAATTCCACTATGAAAATATATTCTCCATGACACTATAGGTACACTGACAGTAAAGCTATCTTCACAAAAGCGTAAAATTGAAATACAGCAAACTACAATATAGCCACCATGACAATACAGCCATCTTGACAATAATATCACGATATAACTCAATAACCAGGACAAAAGAGTCACCTTGACAGTAATCTTACAATGACTTTATAAATATCATGAAAATATGGCCACCATGTCAAGATATTTGATATGACAATTTACCCATTTTGAAAATATAGTCACGACGACAATCTGTTCATTATGACAATAAAGGTACCATGATCATATAACTGATATGACAAAATAATCAAAGCAAAAATATAGAAACATTCAACTTATATTCACAATGGCAATATAACCACCTGACAATATAGATACTGTTAATAGATAGTCGTTTACGGATCATAGCAAAAATATAGACTCTAGGACAATATAGTCTCTGTGAAAAAACAGTGACTCAGACAGGATTTATCATCATGATATGCTCATAACATTATAGCTGTCATGGAATTGTAGTCAACATGACAAATTATCACAATGAAATAAAACGACATTACAATATATTTACCATAATCATACACCAATCATGATTATATAATCAGCAGGTTGACATAAACAAGATCATAGTGTAAAAACCATGACAATTTAAATGACATGATGAGATGATATCCATTCACTTACACTTACAATATCACGTAAGTTTTCATGAAAATATTCTCATGATCATATAATCACAACACTATTGTCACTATTTACAAAATATATCCCGAAAGACAAAATTAACCATAAAAATATATCCATCAAATTGATATAGCGACCAAGATAATGTAGCCAGGACGGCATTATATTGAAAGTAAGAATACAACCACCATGCCAATGTCTTCACCATGACAATGTAGCTACCATGAAAATATAGTAACCTTGACTATGGAGCTACCATGATAAAATATACAATTGAAAAATATCCACAACAAGAGTTTAGCTCCTAAAACGGTATATTGCTATGCCAATATCGCCAAAATGTTATTATTGCCATCATGATAATATACCGCCAGAAAAGAAATATATATACCCACTACTCGCCAATATACCTATTCTGACAATATTGCCAACATGAAAAGACAGTCACCTCCTTGTTATATAACAAAAATGACAAATAGCCATCATGGCGATGTAGTGATTTAACAATAAAGCCACTTTGGTAATATAGTTAGCATAACAATGTGATCTTAACGACAATGTAGCCAACATGACTATATAGTCAAGTTGACAATACAACCACCGTGACAATACAGATAACATGACAGTACCGTCTCTAAGACAATATTGCCATCAATTTGACAAATTATATGACAATATAGATATTATGGTAACATAGTCACCATGACAATATACTCAGAAATGCAAAATAATCGCCATGATAAAATTATCCTACCATGAAAATATAGCAACCTACCATTTTGGTTTCCACTGCAATGTAGAAACAGTAATAAAAGATTTACCATGACAGTACTGAAACCATAACAGTATAGCATATCATGGCAATGTAGTCAGCTGATAATTCAATCAAAATGACAATTTCTCTTCTATAATGGTATATCCTCAAGGGCAATATCAACACCATTAAAAAAGCTTCTAGGTAAATACGTTCATTATGACTTTATAAAAATCATGATAGAAAAGTCACCATGACAATATAGTTATCTTGGCAATATAGCCACTGTGATATTATAGTCATAATGATAATACAGTCGCTATGACAATATTGTCAACATGCAAAATATAATTATCATGATAATATTTCGCTTATGACAAAGTATGCAAGAGTTAAATAATGACAATATATCAACTATAAAAACATCACCTTGCCAATATAGCTAGGGTGACGATATATACATTATAGCAATGTAACTAAAATGAAAAGATAGCCAAAATGGCGGTATGGTCATAATGAAAATACTGCCACTATGAAAATATGTTCCCCATGACACTACTATAGCTACACTGACAAAAAAGCCATATTCACAAAAGAGCAACATTGAAAATACAGCAAACGAGAATATAGCCACCATCATAGTTCAGCCACCATGATAATAATGTCACGATACAAATCATCACCATGTCATTAGTCACCTTGATAATAAACTTACAATGACTATATAAATATCATGAAAATATAGGCTCCATGTCAACATGTCTGCCATGATAATCTGGCAATTATGATAATATAGTCATGACGGCAATTTATTCACTATAACAATATAGCCAGAGTGATCATATAACTGATGTGACAATACAGACAAAGAAGCAAAAAAGAAACATACAAATCATATTCACTATGGCAGTATAACTACATGACAATACAGATACTGTGACAAATATTCGCTTTTGAATCACAGCAAACATATAGCCGGCAGGACAATATAGTCTCTATGACAAAATAATGACCAAGACAGAATATATCATTATAATATAGACACTTTGACAGTAGAGACCATAAAACAATGTAACAATGATGAAACTCTACCCGCCAAAACTTTATACATGTCATGAAATTTTAGTCAACATGACAAAAATTATCATAAGAAATATCATCGGCATTACAATATAGTTACCATAACCATAGACCAATCATGATCATATAATCAGCAGGTTGACATAAACAATATCACAGCATAAAAACCATGACAGTATAAGTGAAATGATGATATGACATCCATACACTTACACTTACAATACCAAAGAAGCCGCCATGAATATATTGTTATCATGATCATATAATCACAACAATATTGTAGGTAGTGACAAATATATCCCCAACGACAAAATTAATCATAGCAATATAGCCTTCAACTTGTTATAGCGACCAAGATAATGTAGCGAGCATTGTATTGAGAATTACAATACAGCCACCGTGCCAATGTCGTCACCATGACAATATAGCTACCATGAAAATATAGTAACGTTGATAATATAGCTGCCATGGCAAAATATTCAAGATAGAAAATACCCAAAAGATAGCCACAACAAGAGTTTAGCTGCTAAGACGATATATCACCATGCCAAGATCTCTAAAATGTTAGTATAGCCATCATAGGCAATATATCAACAGAAAAAATACTCATCACAACGATATAGCTAACTTGATAATATACTACTCTGACAATATAGGTATTATTAAAATACAGCAACCTCCTTGAAATATAAAAAAAAAAAATGACAAATAGCAATCATGGCAATATGGTAACTAAACAATATAGCCATCATGGCAATATGGTAACCAAACAATATAGCCATCATGTCAATATGAATACCATAGCAATGTATTCTTTATGGCAATATAGTCACCATGTCCTTATTATCACGATGACAATACAACTACCATGACAATACAGAAAACATCAAAATACAGTCTCTAAGACAATATTGCCACTAATTCAACAAGTTAAATGAAAATATAGATATTATGACAACACAATCACGATGACAATATACTCAGAAATGTTATATAATAGTCATAATAAAATGATCCTACCATGAAAATATAGTCACCCTGCCACTATGGCTTCCATTACAATATAGCAGCAATAACAAAATATTCACCACGACAGTACGGAAACCAAAACAATATAGCATATCATGACAATGTAGTCACTTCATCATTTAATGAGAAATAGAAATTTCGCTTCTATTATGTTATAACATCAGGGACAAAATTTTGTAACCATTAAAAAGCTGCCATGAAAATACAGTCACTATGACATAAATATCATGATAAAATAGTGACCATGTCAATATAGCCACTCTAAGATTATAGTCATTATGACAATATAGTCGCTATTAAAATACTGTCACCTTAATAATAAAGATATCAAAATGATATATCGCTTGTGACAAAATAACATCATTAGAAAATGACAGTATAGCACCGATAAAAAAGATCATCTTGCCACTATAGTCAAGGTGACGATATATACATCATAGCAACATAAAGAAAAAGAGATGGTAACCAAAACGACGGTATGTTCATAATGACAATACTGAAACTATGAAAATAGGTTCCCCACGATTCTCCAGCTTCACTGACAATAAAGCCATCTTCAGAAAAAGAGTACTGTTGTAAAAATAGCAAACGACTATACAGCCATCAAGACAGTACAGCCACCATGACAACAATCTCTCGATATAAATCAATCCCCAGGACATTAGCGTTACCTTGATAATGAATATACAATGAGTACATGAACATCATGAAAATATAGCGTCCATATAAATAGATTTGTCGTGAAAATGTAGCCTCCATATGAATATTTTTAAAGTGGCAGTTTCGCCATCCTGATAATATAGTCAAGACGTTAATATATTCACCATAACAATAAAGCCACCATGATCACATAAATGATATGACAATATAGTCAACGCAACAATGAACGCATTTATAAATTATATCCACTCTGCGAATACAGCCACATGAAAATATAGATACTATGACAAAATACTCATTTTGGGATCATAGCAAACATATAGCGTCCAAGAGAATATAGTCTCTATGACAAAATAGCGAAGACAGGATTTGTCATCAAAATACAGTCACCTTCACAGTATAGCCAGTGACACAGTGGAACAACCATGAAAGTGTACCTACAATAACAATATAGCTTACATGAAAATATAGTTACTATGACAAATTCATTACAATGAAATACAAACGATATCACATTATGGTTTCGATAATCACAAGCCAATCATGATCATATAAGATAAAACCTTCAAAACAATGCAAGGGTAGCGACAACGCAGGGAGGAATAGCTACAACCTAGCTCTGAAACACGACAGCAGCTCCGTACACGTCGGTAGCTGGTGCGCGACTGTCATCAGGTGACTACATTGTCATGATATGCTATATTGTCATGGTTTCAGTACTGTCGTAGTGAATGTATTATTATGTTAGCTATATTGCAGTGGCAGGGTGGCTAAATTTTCATGGTAGGATAATTTTGTTATCGCGGTTATATTACATTTGTGATAATACTGTCATGGTGACTCTGTTCCAGTAATATCTACATTTAATTTGTTGAAGCGATTGCAATATTGTCGTAGAGACTCTAGTGTCATGTTGCCTGTATTGTCATGATGGTTGCATGTCATCGTGACTATATAGTCATGTTGGTTATATTCCAGTTATGATTACATGGTTATGGTAACTATATTGCCATGGTGACTATATTGATAGGTGACTACACTACATTGCCATGATAGCTATTTTTCATTTTTGTTATACTGTAAGGAGGTGACAGTCTTTTCATATTGAATATACTATCAGGGTAGCTATATTGTTAAGTTAGCTATATAATTGTGGTGATTATTTTCTTTTTCTGGTGGTATATTGCCATGATGCCTAGACTAACATTTTGGCGATATTGGCACGGTGATATAGTGTCTTAGCAAATAAACTGTTATTGTGGATATGTTCCATGGGATTTAATTATCATAGTAGCTACATTGTTAATGTTACTATATTTTCATGGTAGCTCCATTGTCATCGTGACGATATTACCATTGTGGCTGTATTGTTATTTTCAATATAATACCATCCTAACTAGATTATCTTGGTCGCTATATTTACTTGCTGGCTATATTGCTATGGTTAATTTTGTCGTTGGGGTTATATTTTGTCATTAACTACAATTTTGTTTTAATCATATGATCATGATAACAATATTTTCATGGCGGCTTATTTGGTAATGTGAGTACAAGTGTATGGATATTATATTATCATGTCACTATATTGTCATGGTTTTTATACTGTGATGGTGTTTATGTCAGCCACCTGATGATATCATCATGACTGATATATGATTATGGTAACTAAATTGTAATGGCGATTATATTTCAATGTGAGAATTTTGTCATGTTGCCTGTATTTTTATGGTAGCTATATTGTTATGGCAGGTACTTTTTCATTGTTGTTTCATTGTTTTATCGGCTATACTGTGAAGGTGACTATATCTTAATTAAAAACCTTGTCTTGGTCGCTAATTTGTCATGGACACTATATTGTCCTGGACCCTATATGTTTGCTATGATCCGAAAGAGACTATTTTGTCACAGCGTCAATATTGTGAGGTGCTTATATTGCCATAATAAATATAATTTGAAGGCTTCCTTATTGTTGCGTTGACTGTATTGTCATATTACTTATATGATCATGGCTATATTTGTATAGTGAATATATTGGTCTCTTGACTATATTATCATATTGGCTAAATTGTCATGGTATGTATGTTGACATGGAAGCCTTATTTTCATGATGTTTATATAGTCAGTGAATTATATCGTGACATTATTGTCATAGTGGCTGTACTTTCATGGTTGCTATATAGTCGTTTGTTGTATTTTCACTGTTACTCTTTTGTGAAGATTGCTTTATTGTCATTGTAGCTATAGTGTCATGGGGGATATATTTTTATGGCAGCAGTATTGTCATTATGAACATACCGTCATTTTGGCTACCTACTCATTTTGTTTATATTGCGAAGATTTATATATCGTCACATTGGCTATATTGTCATGGTGATCTCTTTTATAGTTGCTATATTGTCTTTTTTTAGTCATGCATATTCTTTCATAAGCGATACATTATCGTGATAACTCTACTATTAAGGTGACAGTATATTGTCATTTTGACAATATTGACATTATGATTATAATCTCTTAGTGACTATATTGCTAAGATAACTCTACTGTCATGGTGACTATTTCATGATAATGGTTATAATGACAGTTTGACTGCATTTTCATTGTAGCATATTTAATGGTGTTGATTTTGCCTTTCAAGATATATTATGAAAACGAGAATTTCCTTTTTTTAAATTGTCATGTGAATATATTGCCATGATATGCGATATTGTTATAGTATCAGTACTGTCATGTTGAATGTATATTATTTTTTTTACATTAGAATTAAAGTCATAGTGGTAGGGTAACTATATTTTCATTGTTGGATCATTTTGTTTGACGATTTTATTCTATTTGTGAATACATTCTCATGGTTACTATGTTGCCGTAATTTCTATATTGTCCTGGACACTACATATCCTGAAATCTATATTGTCATATCAGTTACATGATCATGGTAGCTTTATTGTCATAGTTAATATCTTGTCGTCGTGACTATATTATCATAATAGCTAAATTGTTATAGGAAATATGTTGACATGAGGGATATATTTTCATGATATTCATAAAGTCATTGAAAGATTACTATCAAGGTGAGTTTAATAGCCTGGCGATTGATGTATATAGTGACATTATTGTCACGATAGCTGCATTGTCATGATGGCTATATTGTCGTTTCCTGTATTTTCAATGTTACTCTTTTGTGAAGATTGCTTTATTGTCATTGTAGCTATAGTGTCATGAGGAATATAGTCTCTATGACAAAATACCGAAGAAGACAGGATGTGTCATCACAATACAGTCACCTTGACAGTATAGCCAATGAAACAGTGGAACAACCATGAAAGTGTACCTACAATAACAATATAGCTTACATGAAAATATAGTTACTATGAGAAATTCATTACAATGAAATACAAACGATATCACATTATGGTTTCGATAATCATACACCAATCATGATCATATAAGATAAAACCTTCAAAACAAAGCAAGGGTAGCGACAACGCAGGGAGGAATAGCTACAACCTAGCTCTGAAACACGACAGCAGCTCCGTACACGTCGGTAGCTGGTGCGCGACTGTCATCAGGTGACTACATTGTCATGATATGCTATATTGTCATGGTTTCAGTACTGTCGTAGTGAATGTATTATTATGTTAGCTATATTGCAGTGGCAGGGTGGCTAAATTTTCATGGTAGGATAATTTTGTTATCGCGGTTATATTACATTTGTGATAATACTGTCATGGTGACTGTGTTCCAGTAATATCTACATTATCATTTAATTTGTTGAAGCGATTGCAATATTGTCGTAGAGACTCTAGTGTCATGTTGCCTGTATTGTCATGATGGTTGCATGTCATCGTGACTATATAGTCATGTTGGTTATATTCCAGTTATGATTACATGGTTATGGTAACTATATTGCCATGGTGACTATATTGATAGGTGACTACACTACATTGCCAAGATAGCTATTTTTCATTTTTGTTATACTGTAAGGAGGTGACAGTCTTTTCATATTGAATATACTATCAGGGTAGCTATATTGTTAAGTTAGCTATATAATTGTGGTGATTATTTTCTTTTTCTGGTGGTATATTGCCATGATGCCTAGACTAACATTTTGGCGATATTGGCACGGTGATATAGTGTCTTAGCAAATAAACTGTTATTGTGGATATGTTCCATGGGATTTAATTATCATAGTAGCTACATTGTTAATGTTACTATATTTTCATGGTAGCTCCATTGTCATCGTGACGATATTACCATTGTGGCTGTATTGTTATTTTCAATATAATACCATCCTAACTACATTATCTTGGTCGCTATATTTACTTGCTGGCTATATTGCTATGGTTAATTTTGTCGTTGGGGTTATATTTTGTCATTAACTACAATTTTGTTTTAATCATATGATCATGATAAAAATATTTTCATGGCGGCTTATTTGGTAATGTGAGTACAAGTGTATGGATATCATATTATCATGTCACTATATTGTCATGGTTTTTATACTGTGATGGTGTTTATGTCAGCCACCTGATGATATCATCATGACTGATATATGATTATGGTAACTAAATTGTAATGGCGATTATATTTCAATGTGAGAATTTTGTCATGTTGCCTGTATTTTTATGGTAGCTATATTGTTATGGCAGGTACTTTTTCATTGTTGTTTCATTGTTTTATCGGCTATACTGTGAAGGTGACTATATCTTAATTAAAAACCTTGTCTTGGTCGCTAATTTGTCATGGACACTATATTGTCCTGGACCCTATATGTTTGCTATGATCCGAAAGAGACTATTTTGTCACAGCGTCAATATTGTGAGGTGCTTATATTGCCATAATAAATATAATTTGAAGGCTTCCTTATTGTTGCGTTGACTGTATTGTCATATTACTTATATGATCATGGCTATATTTGTATAGTGAATATATTGGTCTCTTGACTATATTATCATATTGGCTAAATTGTCATGGTAAGTATGTTGACATGGAAGCCTTATTTTCATGATGTTTATATAGTCAGTGAATTATATCGTGACATTATTGTCATAGTGGCTGTACTTTCATGGTGGCTATATAGTCGTTTGCTGTATTTTCACTGTTACTCTTTTGTGAAGATTGCTTTATTGTCATTGTAGCTATAGTGTCATGGGGGATATATTTTTATGGCAGCAGTATTGTCATTATGAACATACCGTCGTTTTGGCTACCTTCTCATTTTGTTTATATTGCGAAGATTTACATATCGTCACCTTGGCTATATTGTCATGGTGATCTCTTTTATAGTTACTATATTGTCTTTTTTTAGTCATGCATATTCTTTCATAAGCGATACATTATCGTGATAACTCTACTATTAAGGTGACAGTATATTGTCATTTTGACAATATTGACATTATGACTATAATCTCTTAGTGACTATATTGCTAAGATAACTCTACTGTCATGGTGACTATTTCATGATAATGGTTATAATGACAGTTTGACTGCATTTTCATTGTAGCATATTTAATGGTGTTGATTTTGCCTTTCAAGATATATTATGAAAACGAGAATTTCCTTTTTTTAAATTGTCATGTGAATATATTGCCATGATATGCGATATTGTTATAGTATCAGTACTGTCATGTTGAATGTATATTATTTTTTTTACATTAGAATTAAAGTCATAGTGGTAGGGTAACTATATTTTCATTGTTGGATCATTTTGTTTGACGATTTTATTCTATTTGTGAATACATTCTCATGGTTACTATGTTGCCGTAATTTCTATATTGTCCTGGACACTACATATCCTGAAATCTATATTGTCATATCAGTTACATGATCATGGTAGCTTTATTGTCATAGTTAATATCTTGTCGTCGTGACTATATTATCATAATAGCTAAATTGTCATAGGAAATATGTTGACATGAGGGATATATTTTCATGATATTCATAAAGTCATTGAAAGATTACTATCAAGGTGAGTTTAATAGCCTGGCGATTGATGTATATAGTGACATTATTGTCACGATAGCTGCATTGTCATGATGGCTATATTGTCGTTTCCTGTATTTTCAATGTTACTCTTTTGTGAAGATTGCTTTATTGTCATTGTAGCTATAGTGTCATGAGGAATATAGTCTCTATGACAAAATACCGAAGAAGACAGGATGTGTCATCACAATACAGTCACCTTGACAGTATAGCCAATGAAACAGTGGAACAACCATGAAAGTGTACCTACAATAACAATATAGCTTACATGAAAATATAGTTACTATGAGAAATTCATTACAATGAAATACAAACGATATCACATTATGGTTTCGATAATCATACACCAATCATGATCATATAAGATAAAACCTTCAAAACAAAGCAAGGGTAGCGACAACGCAGGGAGGAATAGCTACAACCTAGCTCTGAAAGACGACAGCAGCTCCGTACACGACGGTAGCTGGTGCGCGACTGTCATCAGGTGACTACATTGTCATGATATGCTATATTGTCATGGTTTTAGTACTGTCGTAGTGAATGTATTATTATGTTAGCTATATTGCAGTGGCAGGGTGGCTAAATTTTCATGGTGGGATAATTTTGTTATCGCGGTTATATTGCATTTGTGATAATACTGTCATGGTGACTGTGTTCCAGTAATATCTACATTATCATTTAATTTGTTGAAGCGATTGCAATATTGTCGTAGAGACTCTAATGTCATGTTGCCTGTATTGTCATGATGGTTGCATGTCATCTTGACTATATAGTCATGTTGGTTATATTCCAGTTATGATTACATGGTTATGGTAACTATATTGCCATGGTGACTATATTGATAGGTGACTACACTACACTGCCAAGATAGCTATTTCTCATTTTTGTTATACTGTAAGGAGGCGACTGTCTTTTCATATTGAATATATTATCAGGGTAGCTATGTTGTTAAGTTAGCTATATCATTGTGGTGCTTATTTTCTTTTTCTAGTGGTATATTGCCATGAAGCCTAGACTAACATTTTGGCGATATTGGCACGGTGATATAGTGTCTTAGGAAATAAACTGTTATTGTGGATATGTTCCATGTGATTTTATTATCATAGTAGCTACATTGTCAATGTTACTATATTTTCATGGTAGCTCCATTGTCATGGTGACGATATTGCCATTGTGGCTGTATTGTTACTTTCAATATAATACCATCCTAACTACATTATCTTGGTCGCTATATTTACTTGCTGGCTATATTGCTATGGTTAATTTTGTCGTTGGGGATATATTTTGTCATTAACTACAATTTTGTTTTAATCATATGATCATGATAAAAATATTTTCATGGCGGCTTATTTGGTGATGTGAGTGCAACTGTATGGATATCATATTATCATGTCACTATATTGTCATGGTTTTTATACTGTGATGGTGTTTATGTCAGTCTCCTGATGATATTATCACGAGTGATATATGATTATGGTAACTAAATTGTAATGGCGATTATATTTCAATGTGAAAATTTTGTTATGTTGCCTTTATTTTTATGGTAGCTATACTGTTATGGCAGGTACTTTTTCATTGTTGTTTCATTGTTTTATCGGCTATACTGTGAAGGTGACTATATCTTAATTAAAAATCTTCTCTTGGTCGCTATTTTGTCATGGACACTATATTGTCCTGGAGCCTATATGTTTGCTATGATCCGAAAGAGACTATTTTGTCACAGCATCAATATTGTGAGGTGCTTATATTACCATAATAAATATAATTTGAAGGCTTCCTTATTGTTGCGTTGACTGTATTGTCATATCACTTATATGATCATGGCTATATTTGCATAGTGAATATATTGGTGTCTTGACTATATTATCATATTGGCTTAATTGTCATGGTAAGTATGTTGACATGGAAGCCTTATTTTCATGATGTTTATATAGTCAGTGAATTATATCGTGACATTATTGTCATAGTGAGTGTACTTTCATGGTGGCTATATAGTCGTTTGCTGTATTTTCACTGTTACTCTTTTGTGAAGATTGCTTTATTGTCATTGTAGCTATAGTGTCATGGAGGATATATTTTCATAGCAGCAGTATTGTCATTATAAACATACCGTCATTTTGGCTACCTACTCATTTTGTTTATATTGCGAAGATTTACATATCGTCACCTTGGCTATATTGTCATGGTGATCTCTTTTATAGTTGCTATATTGTCTTTTTTTAGTCATGCATATTTTTTCATAAGCGATACATTATCGTGTTAACTATTAAGGTGACAGTATATTGTCATTTTGACAATATTGACATTATGACTATAATCTCTTAGTGACTATATTGCTAAGATAACTCTACTGTCATGGTGACTATTTCATGATGATGGTCATAATGACTGTTTGACTGCATTTTCATTGTAGCATATTTAATGGTGTTGATTTTGCCCTTGAAGATATATTATAAAAACGAAAATTTCCTTTTTTTAAATTGTCATGTGAATATATTGCCATGACATGCGATATTGTTATAGTTTCAGTACTGTCATGTTGAATGTATATTATGTTGGTTACATTACATTTAAAGTCATAGTGGCAGGGTAACTATATTTTCATGGTTGGATCATTTTGTTATGACGATTTTATTGTATTTGTGAGTAATTTCTCATGGTTACTGTGTTGCCGTAATTTCTATATTGTCCTGAAAACTACATATCCTGAAATCTATATTGTCATATCAGTTATATGATCATGGTAGCTTTATTGTCATAGTGAATATCTTGTCGTGACTATATTATCATAATGGCTAAATTGTCATAGGAAATATGTTGACATGAGGGCTATATTTTCATGATATTCATAAAGTCATTGAAAGATAACTATCAAGGTGAGTTTAATAGCCTGGCGATTGATGTATATCGTGACATTATTGTCACGATAGCTGCATTGTCATGGTGGCTATATTGTCGTTTCCTGTATTTTCAATGTTACTCTTTTGTGAAGATTGCTTTATTGTCATTGTAGCTATAGTGTCATGGTAAAATATTTTCGTAGTAGCAGTATTGTCATTATGAACATATCGTAATTTTGGCTATCTGCTCATTTTGGTTACATTGCGAAGATTTACATATCGTCACCTTGGCTATATTGGTAAGGTGATCCCTTTATAGTTGCTATATTGTCATTTCTTTTTTCATGTATATTTTTTCATGAGTGATACATTATCTTGAAAACTATATCATTAAAGTGACACTATATTATCATGGTGAATATATTGTCATTATGACCAAAATCTCGTGGTGGCTATATTGCTAAGATAACTACATGTGACTATATTTTCATTGTAGCTTATTTAATGGTGTTGATTTAACCTTGGAGATATATCATTATAAAAACGGATATTTCATTTTCTGTAAATTATGAGGTGAATACATTGTCATGACATGCTATATTGTTATAGTTTCAGTACTCTTATGGTGAATGTATATTATGTTGTCTACATTACAATGCAAGCCATACTGGCAGGGCGGCTATATTTTCATGTTTGATCATTTTGTTATTAGTATCTTATTGTATTTTTGAATATATTGTCATGGTGACTGTGTTACCTTAATTTATACATTGTCATTTCATTTATTAAATTGATGACAATATTGTCATAGACTGTATTGTCATGTTGCCTGTATGGTCATCATGGTTGTCTTGTCATCGTGACTCTATGGTCATGATGGCTATATTGTCGTTAAGATTACATTCTTATGGTAACTATATTGCCATCATGGCTTTTTGTCAGAGTAGCTATATTGTTAAGTTAGCTATCTTATTGTGGTGGGTATTTATTTTCCTTTTGGTATATTGCCATGATGGCTATACTAGAATTTTGGCAAGATTAGCATGGTGATATAGTGTTCGCAGCCCATCTGTTGTTTTGGACATTTTTTTCATGGGAATACATTATCATGGTACCTACATTGTCAACGTTACTATATTTCATGCAAGCTACATTGTAAAGATGACGATATTGGCATGGCGGATGTATTGTTATGTTCAATATAACGCCATCCTGGCTACATTATCTTGGTCGCTATATCAACTTGATGGCTATATTGCTACGGTCAATTTCATCGTTGGGGATGTATTTTGTCTTTACCTACAATTTGGTTGTGATTATATGATCATGATAATATTTCTATGACGGCTTATTTGGCATCTTGAGTGTACCTGTCTGGATATCATATCATCATGTAACTTAGTCTGTCATGCTTTTAAACGGTGATGGTTCTTATGTGAAAATGCTGATTACATTATCATCATTTATGTATGATTATTGTAACTATATAGCAATGGCAATATCATTTTTGATCATTTTGGTATGTTGACTTCATTTTGATAGTAGTTATATTGGTATGGCAGGTACATTTTCATGGTTCTGACATTGTTTTATGGGCTATACTGTCAAGGCGGCTGTATAGTATTGATAAATTCTGTTTTGGATGCTATTGTTTCCTGGACACCATATACTTTAGAGGCTATATGTTTCCTATGATCCGAAAGCGACTATTTTGTCCCGGTATCTATATTGTCAGGTGGCTACATTGACGTTGTGAACATATTCTGAATGTTTCTTTAATGTTGCGTTGACTATATTGTTATATCAGTTATATGGCCATGGTGGCTTACTTGTTATAGTGAATATAATGTAGTTGTGACAATACTATCATAATGGCTAAATAGTCATGGGAAATATGTTGATATGGATGGTATATTCTCCTGATACTTTTATGGTTATTGTAAAAAAAATTTCAAGTTTAATATCACAGTGATTGATTTATGTTGTAACATTATTGTTATGGTGGCTGTACAATCATGGTGGCTATATTGTCATTTGATGCGTTTTCAATGTTACTATTTAGTGAATATGTCTTCAATGTCAGTGTAGCTATACTTTCATTGAGAAAGAATTTTCATAGTGACGCAATAGTCATTATGAAATAAAGTCATTTTGGCTATCTTCTAATTTGGGTTACATTGCTATGTGATATGTATCGTCACCTTGGCTATATTGGGAAGGTGATTTCTTTTATAGGTGGCATATTGTCATTATTTAATCGTGCATATTCTGTTATAAGCGATATATTATCATGATACCCATATCATTAAGGTGAAAATATTGGCATGGCGACTATATTGTCTTTGTGACTGTAATCTTATGATAACAATATAGGTACCCTGATATATAGGCAAAATGAAAAGACAATCACCCCCTTGTAATATAACAAAAAATAACAAATAGCCATCATGGCAATATATTCATTGAACAATATAGGCACCATGGCAATATAGTTACCATATCAATATAATCTGAATGGAAATATAACTACCATGACGATATAGAACCGATGACAATACAACCACTAAGACAATACAGGAATCATGACATTACATTATGACAATATAGCCACCAGTTCAACAAATCAAATGACAGTATAGATATTATGGCAACAGTCACCATGACAATATACGCACAAGTGGAATATAATCGACATAACAAAATGATTATATTATGAAAACATAGGCACTCTGCCACTATGGCTTCCATTGGAATATAGCCATCATAATAATACATATACAAAGACATTCCTGAAACCATAACAATATAGCAAATCACGACAATGTAGTCCCCTAATGATTTAATCAAAATGAGAATCTCGTTTTATAATGATACATCCTCAAGGGCAAACCCAACACCAATATAAAAGCTACCGTGAAAATGTAGTCACCCTGACATTACAAACATCATGATGAAATAGACACCATGACAATAAAGTTACTTTGGCAAGATATCCATGATATCATTGTCATAATGACAATATAGTCAAATGCCAATATATAGTTACCGGAATGTTATAGTTACCATGATAATGTATCACTTACGAAAAAATATGCATATTAAAAAAATGAAAATATAGCAACAGTAAAAAAAGATTACGTTGCCAATATAGCCAAGGTGATGATATATATATATATATATATATATATATATATATATATATATATATATATATATATATATATATATATATATATATATATATGATAGAAATGTAATCAGAATAAGGAGATGGCCAAAATGACAATATGTTCATAATGACAATAATTCCACTCTTAAAAAACATATTCTCCATGACACTATAGGTACACTGACAGTAAAGCTATCTTCACAAAAGCGTTAAATTAAAATACAGCAAACTACAATATACCCACCATGACAATACAGCCATCTTGACAATAATATCACGATATAACTCAATCACCAGGACAATGGAGTCACCTTGACAGTAATCATACAATGACTTTATAAATATCATGAAAATATAGCCCCCTTGTCAAGATATTTGCTATGACAATTTAGCCATTATGAAAATATAGTCTTGACGACAATCTATTCACTATGACAATAAAGCTACCATGATCATATAACTGATATGACAATATAATCAAAGCAAAAGTATAGAAACATTCAACTTATATTCACAATGGCAATATAACCACATTACAATATAGATACTGTTAATAGATAGTCGTTTTCGGATCATAGCAAAAATATAGACTCCAGGACAATATAGTCTCTGTGAAAAAACAGTGACTCAGACAGGATCTATCATCATGATATGCCCATAACATTATATCTGTCATGGATTTGTAGTCAGCATGACAAAATTATCACAATGAAATAAAACGACATTACAATATAGTTACCATAATCATACACCAATAATGATTATATAATCAGTACGTTGACATAAATAAGATCATAGTGTAAAAACCATAACAATTTAAGTGACATGATGAGATGATATCCATTCACTTACACTTGAAATATCACGTAAGTTTTCATGAAAATATTATCATGATCATATAATCACAACACTATTGTCACTAATTGCAAAATATATCCCGAACGACAAAATTAACCATAAAAAATAGCCATCAAATTGATATAGCGACCGAGATAATGTAGCCAGGACGGCATTATATTGAAAGTAAGAATACAACCACCATGCCAATGTCTTCACCATGACAATGTAGCTACCATGAAAATATAATAACCTTGACTATGTAGCTACCATGATAAAATATACAATTGAAAAATATCCACAACAAGAGTTTAGCTGCTAAAATACTATATCGCTATGCAAATATCGCTAAAATGTTATTATTGCAATTATGATAATATACCGCCAGAAAAGAAATATATATACCCACTACTCGACAATATAGCTATTCTGACAATATTGCCAACATGAAACGACAGTCACCTCATTGTTTTATAACAAAAATGACAAATAGCCATCATGGCGATATAGTGATTTAACAATACAGCCACTATGGTAATATAGTTACCATAACAATGTGATCTTAACGACAATGTAGCCAACATGACTATATAGTCACGTTGACAATACAACCACCGTGACAATACAGATAACATGACAGTACCGTCTCTAAGACAATATTGCCATCAATTTCACAAATTATATGACAATATAGATATTATGGCAACATATTCACCATGACAATATACTCAGAAATGCAATATAATCGCCATGATAAAACTATCATACCATGAAAATATAGCCACCTATCATTTTGGTTTCCATTGCAATGTAGAAACAGTAATAAAAGATTTACCATGACAGTACTGAAACCATGAAAGTATAACATATCATGGCAATGTAGTCAGTTGATAATTCAATCAAAATTTCTCTTCTATAATGGTATATCCTCAAGGGCAATATCAACACCATTATAAAAGCTTCTAGGTAAATACAGTCATTATGACATTATAAAAATCATGATAAAAAAGACACCATGACAATAGAGTTATCTTGCCAATATAGCCACTGTGACATTATAGTGGTAATGACGATATAGTCGCTATGACAATATTGTCACCATGAAAATATAATTATCATGATAATATTTCGCTTATGACAAAGTATGCGAGACTTAAATGATTACAATATATCACCTATAAAAAAATCACCTTGCCAATATAGCTAAGGTGACGATATATACATTATAGAAATGTAACTAAAATGAAAAGATAGCCTAAATGACGGTATGGTCATAATGACAATACTGTCACTATGAAAATATGTTCCCCATGACACTATAGCTACACTGACAAAAAAGTCATATTCACAAAAGAGCAACATTGAAAATACAGCAAACGAGAATATAGCCACCATCATAGTTCAGCCACCATGATAATAACGCCACGATACAAATCATCACCATGTCATTAGTCACCTTGATAATAAACTTACAATGACTATATAAATGTCATGAAAATATAGCCTCCCTGTCAACATGTCTGCCATGATAATCTGGCCACTATGATAATATAGTCATGACGGCTATTTATTCACTATAACAATATAGCCACAGATATCATATAACTGATGTGACAATAGAGTCAAAGAAGCAAAAAAGAAATATACAAATCATATTCACTATGGCAGTATAACTACATGACAATATCGATACTGTGACAAATAATCCCTTTTGAATCACAGCAAACATATAGCCGGCAAGACAACATAGTCTCTATGACAAAATAATGACCAAGACAGAAAATATCATTATAATATAGACGCCTTGACAGTATAGACCATAAAACAATGTAACAATTGTGAACTGTACCTGCCAAAACATTATAGATGTCATGAAATTTTAGTCAACATGACAAAATTATCATAATGAAATATCATCGGCATTACAATATAGTTACCATAATCATAGACCAATCATGATCATATAATCAGCAGGTTGACATAAACAATATCACAGTATAAAAACCATGAAAATATAAGTGACATGATGATATGATATCCATACACTTACACTTATAATACCAAAGAAGCCGCCATGAATATATTGTTATCATGATCATATAATCACAACAATATTGTAGGTAGTGACAAATATATCCCCAACGACAAAATTATTCATAGCAATATATCCATCAACTTGTTATAGCGACCAAGATAATGTAGCGAGCATTGTATTGAGAATTACAATACAGCCACCGTCCCCATGTCGTCACCATGACAATATAGCTACCATGAAAATATAGTAACGTTCATAATCTTGCTGCCATGGCAAAATATTCAAGATAGAAAATACCCAAAAGATAGCCACAACAAGAGTTTAGCTCCTAAGACGATATATCACCATGCCAATATCTCTAAAATGTTAGTATAGCCATCATGGCAATATATCAACAGAAAAGATACTCATCACAACGATATAGCTAACTTGACAATATACTACTCTGACAATATAGGTAACATTAAAAGACAGCCACCTCCTTGAAATATAAAAGAAAAAAAATGACAAATAGCCATCATGGCAATATGGTAACTAAACAATATAACCATCATGTCAATATGGTAACCAAACAATATAGCCATCATGGCAATATGATTACCATAGGAATGTATTCTTAATGGCAATATAGTCACCATGTCCTTATAGTCACGATGACAATACAACTACCATGACAATACAGAAAACATCAAAATACAGTCTCTAAGACAATATTGCCACTAATTCAACAAGTTAAATGACAATATAGATATTATGGCAACTCAATCACGATGACAATATACTCAGAAATGTTATATAATCGTCATAATAAAATGATCCTACCATGAAAATATAGTCACCCTGCCACTATGGCTTCCATTACAATATAGCCACAATAACAAAACATTCACCACGACAGTACTGAAACCATAACAGTATAGCATATCATGACAATGTAGTCACTTGATCATTTAATGAAAAATAAAAATATTGCTTCTATTATGGTATATCAGGGACAAAATTTTGTACACCATTAAAAAGCTGCCATGAAAATACAGTCACTATGACATAAATATCATGACAAAATAGTGACCATGGCAATATAGCCACTCTGAGATTATAGTCATTATGTCAATATAGTCTCTATTAAAATACTGTCACCTTAATAATAAAGTTATCAAAATGATATATCGCTTCTGACAAAATATGCATGATAGAAAATGACAGTATAGCACCTATAAAAAAGATCACCTTGCCACTATCGTCAAGATGACGATATATACATCATAGGAACGTAAAGAAAAAGAGATGATAACCAGAACGACGGTATGTTCATAATGACAATACTGGAACTATGAAAATATGTTCCCCACGATTCTCCAGCTTCACTGACAATAAAGCCATCTTCACAAAATGAGTACTATTGAAAACATAGCAAACGACTATACAGCCATCAAGACAGTACAGCCACCTTGACAATAATCTCTCGATATAAATCAATCCCCAGGACATTAGCGTCACCTTGATAACGAATATGCAATGAGTACATGAACATCATGAAAATATAGCGTCCATATAAACATTTTTGTCGTGAAAATATAGCCTCCATATGAATATATTTAAAGTGACAGTTTCGCCATTCTGATAATATAGTCAAGACGATAATATATTCACCATAACAATAAAGCCACCATGATCACATAAATGATATGACAATATATTCAACGCAACAATAAACGCATTAATAAATCATATTCATTCTGCGAATACAGCCACATGAAAATATAGATACTGTGACAAAATAGTCATTTTTGGATCATAGCAAACATATAGCGTCCAAGAGAATATAGTCTCTATGACAAAATAGCGAAGAAGACAGGATTTATCATCACAATACAGTCATCTTGACAGTATAGCCAATAAAACAGTGGAACAACCATGAAAATGTACCTACCATAACAATATAGCTTACATGAAAATATAGTTACTATGACAAATTCATTACAATGAAATACAAACGATATCACATTATGGTTTCGATAATCATACACCAATCATGATCATGTAAGATAAAACCTTCAAAATAAAGGAAGGGTAGCGACAACGCAGGGAGGAATAGCTACAACCTAGCTCTGAAAGACGACAGCAGCTCCGTACACGTCGGTAGCTGGTGCGCGACTGTCATCAGGTGACTACATTGTCATGATATGCTATATTGTCATGGTTTCAGTACTGTCGTAGTGAATGTATTATTATGTTAGCTATATTGCAGTGGCAGGGTGGCTAAATTTTCATGGTAGGATAATTTTGTTATCGCGGTTATATTGCATTTGTGATAATACTGTCATGTTGACTCTGTTCCAGTAATATCTATATTATCATTTAATTTGTTGAAGCGATTGCAATATTGTCGTAGAGAGTCTAATGTCATGTTGCCTGTATTTCATGATGGTTGCATGTCATCTTGACTATATAGTCATGTTGGTTATATTCCAGTTATGATTACATGGTTATGGTAACTATGTTGCCATGGTGTCTTTATTGATAGGTGACTACATTGCCATGACAGATATTTTTCTTTTTGCTATACTGTAAGGAGGTGACTGTCTTTTCATATTGAATATATTATCAGGGTAGCTATATTATTAAGTTAGCTATATCATTGTGGTGCTTATTTTCTTTTTCTGGTGGTATATTGCCATGATGACTAGACTAACATTTTGGCGATATTGGCATGGTGATATAGTGTCTTAGCAAATAAACTGTTATTGTGGATATGTTCCATGGGATTTTATTATCATAGTCGCTATATTTTCAATGTTACTATATTTTCATGGTAGCTCCATTGTCATGGTGACGATATTGCCATTGTGGCTGTATTGTTATTTTCAATATAATGCCATCCTAACTAGATTATCTTGGTCGCTATATTTACTTGCTGGCTATATTCCTATGGTTAATTTTGTCGTTGGGGATATATTTTGTCATTAACTACAATGTTGTTTTAATCATATGATCATGATAACAATATTTTCATGAAGGCTTATTTGGTAATGTGAGTGCAAGTGTATTGATATCATATTATCATGTCACTATATTGTCATGGTTTTTATACTGTGATGGTGTTTGCGTCAGCCTCCTGATGATATTATCATGATTGATATATAATTATGGTAACTCAACTTTAATGGCGATTATATTTCATTGTGACAATTTTGTCATGTTGCCTGCATTTTCATGGTAGCTATATTGTTATGGGAAGTACATTTTCATTGTTGTTTCATTCTTTTATCGGCTATACTGTCAAGGTGACTATATCATAATTAAAAATCTTATCTTGGTCGCTATTTTGTCATGGACACTATATTGTCCTGGAGCGTACATGTTTGCTATGATCCGAAAAAGGATATTTTGTCACAGCATCAATATTGTCAGGTGCTTATATTGCCATAATGAAGATAATTTAAGGCTTCCTTATTGTTGCGTTGACTGTATTGTCATATCACTTATATGATCATGGCTATAATGTTATAGTGAATATATTGCCGTCTTGACTATATTATCATATTGGCTAAATTGTCATGGTAAGTATGTTGACATGGAAGCCTTATTTTCATGATATTTATATAGTCAGTGAATTATATCGTGATATTCTTGTCATAGTGGCTGTACTTTCATGGTGGTTATATAGTCGTTTGCTGTATTTTCACTGTTACTCTTTTGTGAAGATTGCTTTATTGTCATTGTAGCTATAGTGTCAAGGGGGATATATTTTCATAGCAGCAGTAATGTCATTATGAACATACCGTCATTTTGGCTAGCTACTCATTTTGGTTATATTACGAAGATTTACATATCGTCACCTTGGCTATATAGTCATTTTTTTTAGTCATACATATTTTTTCATAAGCGATACTTTATCGTGATAACTTTACTATTAAGATGACAGTATATTGTCATTGTGACAATGTTGACAATATGACTATAATCTCTTAGTGGCTATTTGCTAAGATAACTATACTGTCATGGTTACTATTTCATAATGATGGTTATAATGAGAGTTTGACTGCATTTTCATTGTACCATATTTAATGGTGTTGATTTTGCCATTGAAGATATATTATAAAAACGATAATTTCCTTTTTTTAAATTATCTTGTGAATATATTGCCATGATATGCGATATTATTATAGTTTCAGTACTGTCATGTTGAATGTATATTATGTTGGTTACATTACAATTAATGTCATAGTGGCAGGGTAACTATATTTTCATGGTTGGATCATTTTGTTATGACGATTTTATTGTATTTGTGAGTATATTCTCATGGCTACTGTGTTGCCGTAACTTCTATATTGACCTGAACACTACATATCCTGAAATCTATATTGTCATATCAGTTATATGATCATGGTAACTTTATTGTCATAGTTAATATCTTGTCGTCGTGATTTTATTATCATAATGGTTATATTGTCATTGGAAATATGTTGACATGAGGGCTATATTTTCTTGATATTCATAAAGTCATTCAAAGATTACTATCGAGGTGACTCTAATAGCCTGGCGATTGATGTATATCGTGACATTATTGTCTCGATAGCTGCATTGTCATGGTGGCTATATTGTCGTTTCCTGTATTTTCAATGTTACTCTTTTGTGAAGATTGTTTTATTTTCATTGTACCTATAGTGTCATGGGGAATGTATTTTCGCAGTAGCAGAATTGTCATTGTGAACATATCGTCAATTTGGCTATCTGCTCATTTTGGTTACATTGCGAAGATTTGCATATCGTCACCATGGCTATATTGGCAAGGTGATCTCTTTATAGTTGCTATATTGTCATTTTTTTAAATCATGTATATTTTTTCATGAGTGATACATTATCTTGATAACTATATCATTAAAGTGACAGCATATTGTCATGGTGACTATATTGTCATTATTACTACAATCTCTTAGTGGCTATATTGCTAACATAACTACAAGTGACTACATTCTCATTGTAGCATATTTAATGGTGTTGATTTACCCTTGGAGATATATCATTATAAAAACGGATATTTCATTTTGTTTAAATTATGAGGTGAATACATTGCCATGATATTCTATATTGTTATAGTTTCAGTACTGTCATGGTGAGTGTATATTATGTTGACTACATTATAATGTAAGCCATAGTGGCAGTGTGGCTATATTTTCATGGTTTGATCATTTTGTTAGTAGTATTTTATTGTATTTTTGAATATATTGTAATGGTGACTGTGTTGCAATAATATCTATATTGTTATTTGATTTATTAAATTGGTGGCAATATTGTCATAGAGACTGTATTGTCATGTTGCCTGTATGGTCATCATGTTTGTCTTGTCATCGTGACTCTATGGTCATGATGGCTATACTGTCGTTCGGATTACATTCTTATGGTAACTATATTCCCATCATGGCTTTTTGTCAGAGTAGCCATATTGTTAGGTTAGCTATCTTATTGTGGTGGGTATTTTTTTTCCTTTTGGTATATTGCCATGATGGCTATACTAGAATTTTGGCAAGATTAGCATGGCGATATAGTGTTAGCAGCCCAACTGTTGTTTTGGACATTTTTTCATGGGAATACATTATCATGGTACCTACATTGTCAAGGTTACTATATTTCATGCAAGCTACATTGTAAAGATGAAGATATTGGCATGGCGGGTGTATTGTTATGTTCAATATAACGCCATCCTGGCTACATTGTCTTGGTCGCTATATCAACTTGATGGCTATATTGCTACGGTCAATTTCATCGTTGGGGATGTATTTGGTCTTTACCTACAATTTGGTTGTGATTATATGATCATGATAATATTTCTATGACGACTTATTTGGCATCTTGAGTGTATCTGTCTGGATATCATATCATCATGTATCTTGGTCTGTCATGCTTTTAAAAGGTGATGGTGCTTATGTGAAAATGCTGATTACATTATCATCATTAATGTATGATTATTGTAACTATATAGCAATGGCAATATCTTTTTTGATCATTTTGATAAGTTGACTTCATTTTGATAGTAGTTATATTGGTATGGCAGGTACATTTTCATGGTTCTGACATTGTTTTATGGGCTATACTGTCAAGGCGGCTCTATAGTATTGATAAATTCTGTTTTCGACGCTATTGTCCTCTGGACACTATATACTTTAGGGGCTATATGTTTCCTATGATCCGAAAGCGACTATTCTGTCACGGTATCTATATTGTCAGGTGGTTATATTGACGTTGTGAACATATTCTGAATGTTTCTTTAATGTTGCGTTGACTATATTGTTATATCAGTTATATGGCCATGGTGGCTTTGTTGTTATAGTGAAAATATTGTAATTGTGATTATACTATCATAATGGCTAAATTGTCATGGGAAATATGTTGATATGGATGCTATATTCTCATGATACTTTTATGGTAATTTTAAACATTTTTTCAAGTTTACTCTAATATCACAGTGATTGATTTATGGTGTAACATTATTGTCATGGTGGCTGTACAATCATGGTGGTTATTTTTTCGTTTGATGCGTTTTCAATGTTACTGTTTAGTGAATATGGCTTTAATTTCAGTGTAGCTATACTTTCATTAGGAAGAAATTTTCATAGTGACGCAATTGTCATTATGAAATAAAAAGTCATTTTGGCTATCTTCTAATTTGGGTTACATTGACATTTTATATATATCGTCACCTTGGCTATATTGGGAAGGTGATTTTTTCTTAATAGGTGGAATAGTTGTCATTTTTTAATCATGCATATTCTGTTATAAGCGATATATTACCATGATACCCATATAATTAAGGTGAAAATGTTTGCATGGCGACTATATTGTCTTTATGACTGTAATCTTATGATAACAATATAGGTACCCTGATATATAGGCAACATGAAAATACAATCACCCCCTTGTAATATAACAAAAAATAACAAATAGCCATCATGGCAATATATCCATTTAACAATATATCCGCTATGGCAATATAGTTACCATATCAATATAATCTTAAAGGAAATATAACTACTATGACCTTATAGACACGATGACAATACAACCACCAAGACAATACAGGAACCATGACATTACATTATGACAATATAGCCACCAATTCAACAAATCAAATGACAGAATAGATATTATGGCAACAGTCACCATGACAATAGACACACAAGTGGAACATAATCGACATAACAAAATGATTATATTATGAAAATATAGCCACTCTGCCACTATGGCTTCCATTGGAATATAGCCAACATAATAATACATATACAATGACATTCCTGAAACCATAACAATATAGTATATCACGACAATGTAGTCCCCTAATGATTAAATCAAAATGAGAATCTCGTTTTATAATGATACATCCTCAAGGGCAAACCCAACACCAATATAAATACTATTGTGAGAATGTAGTCACAATGACATTATAACCATCATGATGAAATAGACACCATGAAAATAAAGTTACTTTGGAGAGATATCCAACATGATATCATTGTCATGATAAGAATATAGTCAAAATGCCAATATATAGTTACCGGAATGTTATAGTTATCATGATAATGTATCACTTAAGACAAAAAATGCATGATTAAGAAAATGAAAGTATAGCAACCGTAAAAAAGATCACGTTTCTAATATAGCCAAGGTGATAATATCTTTATGATACAAATGTAACCAAAATAAGGAGATGGCCAAAATGACAGAATGTTCATAATGACAATAATTCCACAATGAAAATATATTCTCCATGACACTATAGGTACACTGACAGTAAAGCTATCTTCAAAAAAGGGTAAAATTAAAATACAGCATACTACAATATAGCCACCATGTCAATACAGTCATCTTGACAATAATATCACGATATAACTCAATCACCAGGACAATAGAGTCACCTTGACAGTAATCTTACAATGACTTTATAAATATCATGAAAATATAGCCCCCATGTCAAGATATTTACTATGACAATTTAGCCATTATGAAAATATAGTCACGACGACAATCTATTCACTATGACAATAAATCTACCATGATCATATAACTGATATGACAATATAATCAAAGCAAAAATATAGAAACATTCAACTTATATTCACAATGGCAATATAACCACCTGACAATATAGATACTGTTAATAGATAGTCGTTTTCGGATCATATCAAAAATATAGACTCCAGGACAATATAGTGTCTGTGAAAAAACAGGGACAAGACAGGATTTATCATCATGATATTGTCATAACATTATAGCTGTCATGGAATTGTAGTCAACATGACAAAATTATCACAATGAAATAAAACGACATTACAATATAGTTACCATAATCATACACCAATCATGATTATATAATCAGCAGTTTGACATCAACAAGATCATAGTGTGAAAACCATGACAATTTAAGTGACATGATGAGATGATATCCATTCACTTACACTTACAATACCACATAAGTTTTCATGAAAATATTATCATGATCATATAATCACAACAGTATTGTCACTAATTACAAAATATATCCCGAAAGACAAAATTAACCATAATAGTATAGCCATCAAGTTGATATAGCGACCAAGATAATGTAGCCAGGCCAGCATTATATTGAAAGTAAGAATACAACCACCATGCCAATGTCTTCACCATGACAATGTAGCTACCATGAAAATATAGTAACCTTGACTATGTAGCTACCGTTATAAAATATACAATTGAAAAATATCCACAACAAGAGTTTAGCTGCTAAAACACTCTATCGCCATGCCAATATCGACAAAATGTTATTATTGCCATCATGATAATATACCGCCAGAAAAGAAATATATATACCCACTACTCGACGATATAGCTATTATGACAATATTGTCAACATGAAAAGACAGTCACCTCCTTGTTATATAACAAAAATGATAAAAAGCCATCATGGCGATATTGTGATTTAACAATACAGCCACTATGATAATATAGGTACCATAACAATGTGATCTTAACGACAATGTAGCCAACATGACTATATAGTCACGTTGACAATAAAACCACCGTGACAATACAGATAACATGACAGTACCGTCTCTAAGACAATATTGCCATCAATTTGAAAAATTATATGACAATATAGATATTATGGCAACACAGTCACCATGACAATATACTCAGAAATACAATATAATCGCCATGATAAAATGATCCTACCATGAAAATATAGCCATCTACCATTTTGGTTTCCATTGCAATACAGAAACAGTAATAAAAGATTTACCATGACAGTACTGAAACCATAACAGTATAGCATATCATGGTAATGTAGTCAGCTGATAATCTAATCAAAATGACAATTTCTCTTCTATAATGGTATATCCTCAAGGGCAATATCAACACCATTAAAAAAGCTTCTACGAAAATACAGTCATTATGACATTATAAAAATCATGATAAAAAAGTCACCATGACAATATAGTTATCTTGGCAATATAGCCACCGTGACATTATAGTCATAATGATAATATAGTAGCTATGACAATACTGTCACCATAAATATATAATTATCATGATAATATTTCGCTTATGACAAAGTATGCAAGAGTTAAATGATGAGAATATATCACCTATAAAAAGATCACCTTGCCAATATAGCTAAGGTAACGATATATACATTATAGCAATGTAACTAAAATGAAAAGATAGCCAAAATGACGGTATGGTTATAATGACAATACTGTCACTATGAAAATATGTTCCTCATGACACTATAGCTACACTGACAACAAAGCCATATTCAGAAAAGAGCAACATTGAAAACACAGCAAACGAGAATATAGCCACCATCATAGTTCAGCCACCATGATAATAATGTCACTATACAAATCATCACCATGTCATTAGTCACCTTGATAATAAACTTACAATGACTATATGATTATCATGAAAATATAGCCTCCATGTCAACATGTCTGCCATGATAATCTGGCCATTATGATAATATAGTCATGACGGCAATTTATTCACTATAACAATATAGCCACAGTGATCATATAACTGACATGACAATACAGTCAAAGAAGCAAAAAAGAAATGTAGAAATCATATTCACTATGGCAGTATAACTACTTGACAATATAGATACTGTGACAAAGTCGCTTTTGAATCAAAGCAAACATATAGCCGGAAGGACAACATAGTCTCTATGACAAAATGATGAGCAAGACAGGATATATACTTATATAATATAGACACCTTGACAGTATAGACCATAAAAAATGTAACAGTCATGAAACTGTACCTGCCAAAACATAATAGATATCATGAAATTTTAGTCAACATAAAATTATCATAATGAAATATCATCGGCATTACAATATAGTTACCATAATCATGATCATATAATCAGCAGGTTGATATAAACAATATCACAGTATAAAAACCATGACAGTATAAGTGACATGATGATATGATATCCATACACTTACACTTACAATGCAAAAGAAGCCGCCATGAATATATTGTTATCATGATCATATAATCACAACAATATTGTTGGTACTGACAAATATATCCCCAACGACAAAATTAATCATAGCAATATAGCCATCAACTTGTTATAGCGACCAAGATAATGTAGCGAGCATTGTATTGAGAATTACAATACAGCCACCGTGCCAATGTCGTCACCATGACAATATAGCTACCTTAAAAATATAGTAACGTTGATAATGTAGCTGCCATGGCAAAGTATTCAAGATAGAAAATACCCAAAAGATAGCCACAACAAGAGTTTAGCTGCTAAGACGATATATCACCATGCCAATATCTCTAAAATGTTAGTATAGCCATCATAGCAATATATCAACAGAAAAAATACTCATCACAACGATATAGCTAACTTGACAATATACTACTCTGACAATATAGATAACATTAAAAGACAACCACTTCCTTGAAATATAAAAGAAAAAAATGACAAATAGCCATCATGGCAATATGGTAACTAAACAATATAGCCATCATGGCAATATGGTAACCAAACAATATAGTGATCATAGCAATATGATTACCATTGCAATGTATTCTTAATGGCAATATAGTCACTATGTCCTTATAGTCAAGATGACAATACAACTACCGTGACAATACAGAAAACATCAAAATACAGTATCTAAGACAATATTGCCACTAATTCAACAAGTTAAATGATAATATAGATATTATGGCAACAAAATCACGATGACAATATACTCAGAAATATTATATAATCGTCATAATAAAATGATCCTACCATGAAAATATAGTCACCCTGCCACTATGACTTCCATTACAATATAGCCACAATAACAAACATTCACTACGACAGTACTGAACCCATAAGAATATAGCATATCATGACAATGTAGTAACTTGATCATTTAATGAAAAATAAAAATTTCACTTCTGTTATGGTATAACCTCAGGGACAAAATTTTATACACCATTAAAAAGGTGCCATAAAATACAGTCACTATCACATAAATATCATGATAAAATAGTGACCATGGCAATATAGCCAATCTGAGATTATAGTCATTATGACAACATAGTAGCTATTGAAATACTGTCACCTTAATAATAAAGTTATCAAAATGATATATCGCTTGTGACAGAATATGGATGATTAGAAATTGGCAGTATAGCACCTATAAAAAAGATCACCTTGCCACTATAGTCAAGGTGACGATATATACACCATAGCAACGTAAAGAAAAAGAGATGATAACCAGAACGACGGTATGTTCATAATGACAATACTGCAACTATGAAAATATGTTCCCCCCGATTCTCCAGCTTCACTGACAATAAAGCCATCTTCAAAAAAAGAGTGCTATTGGAAAAATAGGAAACGACTATACAGCCATCAAGACAGTACAGCCACCATGACAATAATCTCTCGATATAAATCAATCACCAGGACATTAGCGTCACCTTGATAATGAATATACAATGAGTACATGGACATCATGAAAATATAGCGTCCATATAAATATATTTGTCGTGAAAACATAGCCTCCATATGAATATATTTAAAGTGACAGTTTCGCCATTCTGATAATATAGTCAAGACGCTAATATATTAACCATAACAATAAAGACACCATGATCACATAAATGATATGACAATATAGTCAACGCAGTAATAAACGCATTTGTAAATTATATCCACTATGAGAATACAGCCACATGAAAATATAGATACAGTGACAAAATAGTCATTTTTGGATCATAGCAAACATATAGCGTCCAAGACAATATAGTCTCTATGACAAAATAGCAAAGAAGACAGGATTTATCATCACAATACAGTCACCTTGACAGTAGAGCCAACAAAACAGTGGAACAACCATGAAAATGTACCTACCATAACAATATAGCTTACATGAAAATATAGTTACTATGACAAATTCATTACAATGAAATACAAAGGATATCACATTATGGTTTCGATAATCATACACCAATCATGATCATATAAGATAAAACCTTCAAAACAAAGCAAGGGTAGCGACAACGCAGGGAAGAATAGCTACAACCTAGCTCTGAAAGACGACAGCAGCTCCGTACACGTCGGTAGTTGGTGCGCGACTGTCATCAGGTGACTACATTGTCATGATATGCTATATTGTCATGGTTTCAGTACTGTCGTAGTGAATGTATTATTATGTTAGCTATATTGCAGTGGCAGGGTTGCTAAATTTTCACGGTAGGATAATTTTGTTATCGCGGTTATATTGCATTTGTGATAATACTGTCATGGTGACTCTGTTCCAGTAATATCTATGTTATCATTTAATTTGTTTAAGCGATTGCAATATTGTCGTAGAGACTCTAAAGTCATGTTGCCTGTATTGTCATTATGGTTGCATGTCATCTTGACTATATAGTCATGTTGGTTATATTCCAGTTAGGATTACATGGTTATGGTAACTATATTGCCATGGTGACTATATTGATAGGTGACTACATTGCCATGATAGCTATTTTTTATTTTTGTTATACTCTAAGGAGGTGACTGTCTTTTCATATTGAATATATTATCAGGGTAGCTATATTGTTAAGTTAGCTATATCATTGTGGTGCTTATTTTCTTTTTCTGGTGGTATATTGCCATTATGCCTAGACTAACATTTTGGGGATATTGGCATGGCGATATAGTGTCTTAGCAAATAAACTGTTATTGTGGATATGTTCCATAGGATTTTATTATCATAGTAGCTACATTGTCAATGTTACTATATTTTCATAGTAGCTCCATTGTCATGGTGACGATATTGCCATTGTGGCTGTATTGTTATTTTCAATATAATGCCATCCTAACTAGATTATCTTGGTCGCTATATTTACTTGCTGGCTATATTGCTATGGTTAATTTTGTCGTTGGGGATATATTTTGTCATTAACTACAATTTTGTTTTAATCATATGATCATGATAACAATATTTTCATGAAGGCTTATTTGGTAATGTGAGTGCAAGTGTATGGATATCATATTATTGTGTCACTATATTGTCATGGTTTTTATACTGTGATGGTGTGCATGTCAGCCTCTGATGATATTATCATGATTGATATATGATTATGGTAACTAAATTGTAATGGCGATTATATTTCATTTTGACAATTTTGTCATGTTGCCTGCATTTTTATGGTAGCTATATTGTAATGGGAGATACATTTTCATTGTTGTTTCATCGTTTTATCGCCTATACTGTCAAGGTGACTATATATTAATTAAAAATCTTGTCTTGGTCGCTATTTTGTTATGGACACTATATTGTCCTGAAGCCTATATGTTTGCTATGATCCGAAAGAGACTATTTTGTCACAGCATCAATATTGTCAGGTGCTTATATTGCCATAATGAATATAATTTGAAGACTTCCGTATTGTTGCGTTGACTGTATTGTCATATCACTTATATGATCATGGCTATAATGTTATAGTGAATATATTGCCGTCTTGACTATATTATCATATTGGCTAAATTGTCATGGTAAGTATGTTGACATGGAAACCTTATTTTCATGATGTTTATATAGGCAGTGAATTATATCGTGACATTATTGTCATAGTGGCTGTACTTTCATGGTGATTATATAGTCGTTTGTTGTATTTTCACTGTTACTCTTTTGTGAAGATTGCTTTATTGTCATTGTAGCTATAGTGTCATGGGGGATATATTTTCATAGCAGCAGTATTGTCACTATGAACATACCGTCATTTTGGCTATATACTCATTTTGTTTATATTACGAAGATTTACATATCCTCACCTTGGCTATATTGTCAAGGTGATCTCTTTTATAGTTGCTATATTGTCATTTTTTTAATCATGCATATTTTTTCATAAGCGATACATTATCGTGTTAACTTTATTATTAAGGTGACAGTATAATGTCATTGTGACAATGTTGACATTATGACTATAATCTCTTAGTGGCTATAATGCTAAGATAACTATAATGTCATGGTGACTATTTCATGATGATGGTTATAATGACAGTTTGACTGCATTTTCATTGTAGCATATTTAATGGTGTTGATTTTGCCCTTGAAGATATGTTATAAAAACGAAAATTTCCCTTTTCTTAAATTATCATGTGAATATATTGCCATGATATGCGATAATGTTATAGTTTCAGTACTGTTATGTTGAATGTATATTATGTTGGTTACATTACAATTAAAGTCATAGTGGCAGGGTAACTATATTTTCATGGTTGGATCATTTTGTTATGACGATTTTATTGTATTTGTGAGTAAATTCTCATGGTTACTGTGTTGCCTTAATTTCTATATTTTCCTGGACATTAAATATCCTGATATCTATATTGTCATATCAGTTACATGATCATGGCAGGTTTATTGTCATAGTTAATATCTTGTCGTCGTGACTATATTATCATAATGGCTAAATTGTCATAGGAAATATGATGACATGACGGATATATTGTCATGATATTCATGAAGTCATTGAAAGATTACTATCAAGGTGACTCTAATAGCATGGTGATTGATGTATATCGTGACATTATTGTCACGATAGCTGCATTGTCATGGTGGCTATATTGTCGTTTCCTGTATTTTCAATGTTACTCTTTTGTGGAGATTGCTTTATTGTCATTTTAGCTATAGTGTCATGGGGAATATATTTTCGTAGTAGCAGTATTGTCATTAAGAACATATCGTCATTTTGGCTACCTGCTCATTTTGGTTACATTGCGAAGACTTACATATCGTCACCTTGGCTATATTGGCAAGGTGATCTCTTTATAGTTGCTATATTGTCATTTTTTTTAATCATGTACATTTTTTCATGAGTGATACATTATCTTGATAACTATATCATTAAAGTGACAGTATATTGTCATGGTGACTATATTGTCATTATGACTATAATCTCTTAGTTTCTATATTGCTAAGATAACTACATGTGACTACATTTTCATTGTAGCTTATTTAATGGTGTTGATTTACACTTGGAGATATATCATTATAAAAACGGGTATTTCATTTTGTTTAAATTATGAGGTGAATACATTGTCATGATATGCTATATTGTTATAGTTTCAGTACTGTCATGGTGAATGTATATTATGTTGGCTACATTACCATGGAAGCCATAGTGGCAGGGTAGCTATATTTTCATAGTTTGATCATTTTGTTATTAGTATTTTACTCTATTTTTGAATATATTCTCATGGTGACTGGTAATTTCTATATTGTCATTTGGTCAGTATGGCTATACTTTCGTTAAGATTTCATTCTTATGGTAACTATATTGCCATCATGGCTTTTTGTCAGAGTAGCTACATTATTAAGTTAGCTATCTTATTGTGGTGGGTATTTTTTTCCTTTTGGTATATTGCCATGATGGCTATACTAAAATTTTGGCAAGATTAGCATGGTAATATAGTGTTCGCAGCCCAACTGTTGTTTTGGACATTTTTTCATGGGAATACATTATCATGGTACCCACATTGTCAAGGTTACTATATTTCATGCAAGCTACATTGTAAAGATGACGATATTGGCATAGTGGGTCTATTGTTATGTTCAATTAACACCATCCTGGCTACATTATCTTGGTCCCTATATCAACTTGATGGCTATGTTGCTACAGTCAATTTCATCGTTGGGGATGTATTTCGTCATTACCTACATTTTGGTTGTGATTATATGATCATAATAATATTTCTATGACGGCTTATTTGGCATCTTGAGTGTATCTGTCTGGATATCGTATCATCATGTAACTTAGTCTGTCATGCTTTTAAACGGTGATGTTGCTTATGTGAAAATGCTGATTACATTATCATCATTAATGTATGATTTTTATAACTATATAGCAATGGCAATATCTTTTTTGATCATTTTGGTATGTTGACTTCATTTTGATAATAGTTATATTGGTATGGCAGGTACATTTTCATGGTTTTATGGGCTATACTGTCAAGGCGGCTGTATAGTATTGATAACTTGTCTCCTAGACACTATATACTTTAGAGGCTATATGTTTCCTATGATCCGAAAGCGACTATTTTGTGACGGTATCTATATTGTCAGGTGACTATATTGACGTTGTGAACATATTCTGAACGTTTCTTTAATGTTGCGTTGACTATATTGTTATATCAGTTATATCGCCATGGTGGCTTTGTTGTTATAGTGAAAATATTGTAGTTGTGACTATACTATCATAATGGCTAAATTGTCATGGGAAATATGTTGATATGGATGCTATATGCTTATGATACTTTTATGGTAATTGTAAACATTTTTTCAAGTTTACTCTAATATCACAGTGATTGATTTATGTTGTAACATTATTGTCATGGTGGCTGTACAATCATGGTGGTTATTTTGTCGTTTGATGCGTTTTCAATGTTACTATTTAGTGAATATGGCTTTAATTTCAGTGTAGCTATACTTTCATTAGGAACAAATTTTCATAGTGACGCAATTGTCATTATGAAATAAAGTCATTTTGGCTATCTTCTAATTTGGGTTCCATTTCTATGTTATATATAACGTCACCTTGGCTATATTGGGAAGGTGATTTTATTTATTGGTGGTATTTTGTCATTTTTCAATCGTGAATATTCTGTTATAAGCGATATATTATCATGATACCCATATCATTAAGGTGAAAATATTGGCATGGCGAATATATTGTCTTTATGACTGTAATCTTATGATAACAATATAGGTACCCTGATATATAGGCAACATGAAAAGACAATCAACCCCTTGTAATATAACAAAAAATAACAAATTACCATCATGGCAATATATTCCTTTAACAATATATCCACCATGGCAATATTGTTACCATATCACATAATCTTAATGGAAATATAACTATCATGACCATATAGAAACGATGACAATACAGGAACCATGACATTACATTATGACAATATAGCCACCAATTCAACAAATCAAATGACAGTATAGATATTATGGCAACAGTCACCATGATAATATACACACAAGTGGAATATAATCGATATAAGAAAATGATTATATTATGAAAATATAGCCACTCTGCCACTATGGCTTCCATTGGAATATACCCAACATAATAATACATATACAATGACATTCCTGAAACCATAACAATATAGCATATCACGACAATACAGTCCCCTAATGATTTAATCAAAACGAGAATCTCGTTTTATAATGATACATCCTCAAGGGCAAACCCAACACCAATATAAAAGCTACCGTGAAAATGTAGTCACCATGACATTAAAACCATCATGATGAAATAGACACCATGACAGTAAAGTTACTTTGGCAAGTTATACATGATATCATTGTCATAATAACAATATAGTCAAAATGCCAATATATAGTTACAGGAATGGCATAGTTATCATGATAATGTATCACTTACGAAAAAAAATGCACGATTAAAAAAATGTAAATATAGCACTGGTAAAAAAAGATCACTTTGCTAATATAGCCAAGGTGATAATATATATATATATATATATATATATATGATAGAAATGTAACCAAAATAAGGAGATGGCCAAAATAACAGTATGTTCATAATGACAATAATTCCACTGTGAAAATATATTCTCCATGACACTATAGTTACACTGACAGTAAAGCTATCTTCACAAAAGCGTAAAATTAGAATACCAGAAACTACAATATAGCCACCATGACAATACAGCCATCTTGACAATAATATCACGATATAACTCAATCACCAGGAAAATAGAGTCACCTTGATAGTAATCTTACAATGACTTTATAAATATCATGAAAATATAGCCCCCATGTCAAGATATTTGCTATGACAATTTAGCCATTATGAATATATAGTCACGACGACAATCTGTTTACTATGACAATAAAGCTACCATGATCATGTAACTGATATGACAATATAATCAAAGAAAAAGTATAGAAACATTCAACTTATATTCACAATGGCAGTATAACCACCTGACAATATAGATACTGTTAATAGATAGTCGTTTTCGGATCATAGCAAAAATATAGACTCCAGGACAATATAGTCTCTGTGAAAAAACAGTGACTCAGGCAGGATTTATCATCATGATATGCTCATAACATTATAGCTGTCATAGAATTGTAGTCAACATGACAAAATTATCACAATTAAATATAATGATATTATAATATAGTTACCATAATCATACACCAATCATGATTATATAATCAGCAGGTTGACATAAACAAGATCATAATGTAAAAATCATGACAATTTAAGTGACATGATGAGGTGATATCCATTCACTTACACTTACAATACCACATAAGTTTTCAAGAAAATATTATCATGATCATATAATCACAACAGTATTGTCAGTAATTACAAAATGTATCCCGAAAGACAAAATTAGCCATAAAAATATAGCTATCAAGTTGAAATAGCGACCAAGATAATGTAGCCTGTACGGCATTATATTGAAAGTAAGAATACAACCACCATGCCAATGTCTTCACCATGACAATGTAGCTACTATGAAAATATAGTAACCTTGACTATGTAGCTACCATGATAAAATATACAATTGAAAAATATCCAAAACAAGAGTTTAGCTGCTAAAACACTATATCGCAATGCCAATATCGCCAAAATGTTATTATTGTCATCATGATAATATACCGCCAGAAAAGAAATATATATACCCACTACTCGACAATATAGCTATTCTGACAATATTGCCAGCATGAAAAGACAGTCACCTCCTTGTTATATAACAAAAATGACAAATAGCCATCATATCGATATAGTGATTTAACAATAAAGCCACTATGGTAATATAGTTAGCATAACAATGTGATCTTAACGACAATGTAGCCAACATGACTATATAGTCACGTTGGCAATACAACCACCGTGACAATACAAATAACATGACAGTACCGTCTCTAATACAATATTGCCATCAATTTGACAAATTATATGACACTATAGATATTATGTCAACTTAGTCACCATGACAATATACTCAGAAATGCAATATAATCGCCATGATAAAATGATCCTACCATGAAAATATAGCCACCTACCATTTTGGTTTCCATTGCATTGCAGAAATAGTAGTAAAAGATTTGCCATGACAGTACTGAAACCATAACAGTATAGCGTATCATGGCAATGTAGTCAGCTGATAATTTAATCAAAATGACAATTTCTCTTCTACAATGGTATATCCTCAAGGCCAATATGAACACCATTAAAAAAGCTTCTACGGAAATACAGTCATTATGACATTATAAAAATCATGATAAAAAAGTTACTATGACAATATTGTTATATTGGCAATATAGCCACTGTGACTTTATAGTCATAATGATAATATAGTCGCTATGACAATATTGTCACCCTAAAAATATACTTATCATGATAATATTTCGCTTATGACAAAGTATGCAAGAGTTAAATAATGACAATATATCACCTATAAAAAGATCACCTAACCAATATAGCTAAGGTGACGATATATACATTATAGCAATGTAACTAAAATGAAAAGATAGCCAAAATGACGGTATGGTCATAATGACAATACTGCCACTATGAAAATATGTTCCCCATGACACCATAGCTACACTAACAACAAAGCCATATTCACAAAAGACCAACTTTGAAAATACAGCAAACGAGAATATAGCCACCATCATAGTTCAGCCAGCATGATAATAATGTCACGATACAAATCATCACCATGTCATTAGTCACCTTGATAATAAACTTATAATGACTATATAAATATAATGAAAATATAGCCTCCATGTCAACATGTCTGCCATGATAATCTGGCCATTACGATAATATAATCATGACGGCAGTTTATTCACCATAACAATATAGCCACGGTGATCATATAACTGATGTGACAATACAGTCAAAGAAGCAAAAAAGAAATATACAAAAATATTCAATAAGGCAGTATATCTACATGACAATATAGATACTGTGACAAATAGTCGCTTTTGAATCATAGCAAACATATAGCCTGCAGGACAACATAGTCTCTATGACAAAATAGCGACCAAGACTGGATATATCATTATAATATAGACACCTTGACAGTATAAACCATAAAACAATGTAACAGTCATGAAACTGTACCTGACAAAATATTATAGATGTCATGAAATTTTAGTCAACATGACAAAATTCTCATAATGAAATATCATTGGCATTACAATATAGTTACCATAATCATAGACCAATCATGATCATATAATCAGCAGGTTGACATAAACAATATCACAGTATAAAAACCATGACAGTATAAGTGACATGATGATATGATATCTATATACTTACACTTGCAATACCAAAGAAGCCGCCATGAATATATTATTATCATGATCATATAATCACAACAATATTTTAGGTAGTGACAAATATATCCCCTAAGACAAAATTAATCATAGCAATATAGCCATCAACTTGTTGTAGCGACCAAAATAATGTATCGAGCATTGTATTGAGAATTACAATACAGCCACCGTGCCAATGTCATCACCATGACAATATAGCTACCATGAAAATAGAGTAACGTTGATAATATAGCTGCCATGGCAAAATATTCAAGATAGAATATACCCAAAAGATAGCCACATCAAAAGTTTAGCTGCTAAGAAGATATATCACCATGCCACTATCTCTAAAATGTTAGTATAGCCATCATGGCAATATATCAACAAAAAAAATACTCATCACAACGATATAGCTAACTTGACAATATATTACTATGACAATATAGGTAATATTAGAAGAGAGCCACCTCCTTGAAATATAAAAGAAAAAAAATGACAAATAGCCATCATGGCAATATGGTAACTAAACAATATAGCCATCATGGCAATATGGTAAACAAACAATATAGCCATCATGGCAATATGATTACCATAGCATTGTAATCTTAATGGCAATATAGTCACTATGTCCTTATAATCACGATGACAATACAACTACCATGACAATACAGAAAACAACAAAATACAGTCTGTAAGACAATATTGCCACTAATTCAACAAGTTAAATGACAATATAGATATTATGGCAACACAATCACGACGAAAATATACTCAGAAATGTTATATAATCGTCATAATAAAATGATCCTACCATGAAAATATAGTCACCCTCCCACTATGGCTTCCATTACAATATAGCCACAATAACAAAACATTCACCACGACAGTACTGAAACCATAACAATATAGCATGTCATGACAATGTAGACACTTGATCATTTAATGAAAAATAAAAATATCGCTTCTATCATGGTATAACCTCAGGGACAAAATTTTATACACCATTAAAAAGCTGCCATGAAAATACAGTCACTATGACATAAATATCATGATGAAATAGTGACCATGGCAATATAGCCACTCTGAGATTATAGTCATTATGAAAATATAGTCGCTATTGAAATACTGTCACCTTAATAATAAAGTTATCAAAATGATATATCGCTTGTGACAAAATATGCATGATTAGAAAATGACAGTATAGCACCTATAAAAAAGATCACCTTGCCACTATCGTCAAGGTGACGATATGTATATCATAGCAACGTAAAGAAAAAGAGATGATAACCAGATCGACGGTATGTTCATAATGATAATACTGCAACTATGAAAAAATGTTCCCCACGATTCTCCAACTTCACTGACAATAAAGCCATCTTTACAAAAAGAATAATATTGAAAAAATAGCAAACGACTATACAGCCATCAAGAAAGTACATCCACCATGACAATAATCTCTCGATATAAATCAGTCGCCAAGACATTAGCGTCACCTTGATAATGAATATACAATGAGTACATGAACATCATGAAAATATAGCATTCACATACATATATTTGTCGTGAAAATATAGCCTCCATATGAATATCTTTAAAGTGACAGTTTCGCCATTCTGATAATATAGTCAAGACGCTAATACATTCACCATAACAATAAAGCCACCATGATCACATAAATGATATGACAATATAGTCAACGCAACAATAAACGCATTTATAAATTATATCCACTCTGAGAATACAGCCACATGAAAATATAGATACTGTGACAAAATAGTCATTTTTGGATCATAGCAAACATATAGCGTTCAAGAGAATATAGTCTCTATGACAAAATAGCGAAGAAGACAGGATTTATCATCACAATACGGTTACCTTGACAGTATAGCCAATAAAACAGTGGAACAACCATGAAAATGTACCTACCATAACAATATAGCTTACATGAAAATATAGTTACTATGACAAATTCATTACAATAAAATACAAACGATATCACATTATTGTTTCGATAATCATACACCAATCATGATTATATAAGATAAAACCTTCAAAACAAAGCAAGAGTAGCGACAACGCAGGGAGGAATAGCTACATCCTAGCTCTGAAAGACGACAGCAGCTCCGTACACGTCGGTAGTTGGTGCGCGACTGTCATTAGGTGACTACATTGTCATGATATGCTATATTGTCCTGGTTTCAGTACTGTCGTAGTGAATGTATTATTATGTTAGCTATATTGCAGTGCCAGGCTGGCTAAGTGTTCATGGTAGGATAATTATGTATCGTGGTTATATTGCATTTGTTATAATACTGTCATGGTGACTGTGTTCCAGTAATATCTATATTATCATTTAATTTGTTGAAGCGATTGCAATATTGTCGTAGAGACTCTAATGTCATGTTGCCTGTATTGTCATGATGGTTGCATGTCATCTTGACTATATAATCATGTTGGTTATATTCCAGTTATGATTACATGGTTATGGTAACTATATTGTCATTGTGGCTATATTGTCGTTTCCTGTATTTTCAATGTTACTCTTTTGTGATGATTTCGTTATTGTTGTTGTAGCTATAGTGTCATGGGGAATATATTTTCGTAGTAGCAGTATTGTCATTATGAACATATCGTCATTTTGGCTATCTGCTCATTTTGGTTACATTGCGAAGATTTACATATCGTCACCTTGGCTATATTGGCAAGGTGATCTCTTTATACTTGCTATATTGTCATTTTTTTTAATCATGTATATTTTTTCATGAGTGATACATTATCTTGATAACTATATCATTAAAGTGACAGTATATTGTCATGGTGACTATATTGTCATTATGACTACAATCTCTTAGTGGCTATATTGCTAAGATAACTAAATGTGACTACATTTTCATTGTAACTTATTTAATAGTGTTTATTTACCCTTGGAGATATATCATTATAAAAACGGATATTTCATTTTGGTTAAATTATGAGATGAATACATTGTCATGATATGCTATACTGTTATAGTTTCAGTACTGTCATGGTGAATGTATATTATGTTGGCTACATTACAATGGAAGCCATAGTGGCAGGGTGGCTATATTTTCATGGTTTGATCATTGTGTTATTAGTATTTTACTGTATTTTTTAATATATTTTCATGGTGACTGTGTTGCCATAATTTCTATATTGTCATTTGATTTACTGAATTGATGGCAATATTGTCATAGAGACTGTATTGTCATGTTGCCGGTATGGTCATCATGGTTGTGTTGTCATCGTGACTCTATGGTCATGATGGCTATACTGTCATTAAGATTACATTCTTATGGTAACTATATTGCCATCATGGCTTTTTGTCAGAGTAGCTATATTGTTACGTTAGCTATCTCATTGAGGTGGGTATTTTTTTTTTCCTTTGGTATATCGCCATGATGGCTATACTAGAATTTTGGCAAGATAAGCATGGTGATATAGTTCGCAGCCCAATTGTTGTTTTTGACATTTTTTCATGGGAATACATTATCATGGTACCTACATTGTCAAGGTTACTATATTTCATGCAAGGTATATTGTAAAGATGACGATATTGGCATGGCGGGTCTCTTGTTATGTTCAATATAACACCATCCTGGCTACATTATCTTGGTCGCTATATCAACTTGATGGCTATATTGCCACTGTCATTTTCATCGTTGGCATGTATTTTGTCTTTACCTACAATTTGGTTGTGATTATATGAATATGACAATATTTCTATGACGGCTTATTTGGCATCTTGAGTGTATGTGTCTGGATATCATATCATGTAACTCAGTCTGTCATGCTTTTAAACGGTGATGGTGCTTATGTGAAAATGCTGATTACATTATCATCATTAATGTATGATTATTGTAACTATATAACAATGGCAATATCTTTTTTCATCATTTTGGTATGTTGACTTCATTTTGATAGTAGTTATATTGGTATGGCAGGTAAATTTTCATGGTTCTGACATTGTTTTATTCGCTATACTGTAAAGGCGGCTGTATAGTATTGATAAATTCTGTTTTGGACGCTATTGTCTCCTGGACACTATATACCTTAGAGGCTATATGTTTCCTATGATCCGAAAGCGACTATTTTGTCACGGTATCTATATTGTCAGGAGGCTAAATTGACGTTGTGAACATATTCTTTATGTTTTTTTAATGATGCGTTGACTATATTGTTATATCAGTTATATGGCCATGGTGGCTTTGTTGTTATAGTGAATATATTGTAGTTACTATCATAATGGCTAAATTGTCATAGGAAATATGTTGATATGGATGCTATATGCTCATGATGCTTTTATGGTAATTGTAAAAATTTTTTCAAGTTTCCTCTAATATCACAGTCATTGATTTATGTTGTAACATTATTGTTATTGTGGCTGTACAATCATGGTGGCTATATTGTCGTTTGATGCATTTTCAATGTTACTATTTAGTGAATATGGCTTTAATGTCAGTGTAGCTATACTTTCATTGGGAACAAATTTTCATAGTGACGCAATTGTCATTATGAAATAAAATCAATTTGGCTATCTTCTAATTTGGGTTACATTGCTATGTTATATATATTGTCACCTTGGCTATATTGGGAAGGTGATATTTTTTTATAGGTGGTATATTGTCATTTTCTAATCGAGTATATTCTGTTATAAGCGATATAATATCATGATACCCACATCATTAAGGTGAAAATATTGGCATGGCGACTATATTGTCTTTATGACAGTAATCTTATGATAACAATATAGGTACCCTGATATATAGGGAACATGAAAAGACAATCACCCCCTTGTAATATAACAAAAATTAAAAAATTGCCATCATGGCAACATATTCATTTAACAATATAGCCCCTATGGAAATATTTACCGTATCAATATAATCTTGATGGAAATACAACTACCATGACCATATAGACACGATGACAATACAACCACCAAGACAATACAGATACCATGGCATAACATTATCACAATATAGCCACCAATTCAACAAATCAAATGACATTATAGATATTATGGCAACAGTCACCATGACAATATACACACAAGTGGAATATAATCGACATAACAAAATAGTTATATTATGAAAATATAGCCACTCTGCCACTATGGTTTCTATTGGAATATAGCCAACATAATAATACATATACAATGATATTCCTGAAACCATAACAATATAGCATATCACGACAATGTAGTCCCCTAATGATTTAATCAAAATGAGAATCTCGTTTTATAATGATACATCCTCAAGGGCAAACCCAACACCAATATAAAAGCTACCGTGAAAATGTAGTCACCATGACATTATAACCATCATGATGAAATAGACACCATGACAGTAAAGTTAATTGGGCAAGATATCCAACATGATATCATTGTCATAATAACAATATAGTCAAAATGCCAATATATAGTTACCGGAATGTTATAGTTATCCTGATAATGTATCACTTACGACAAAAAATGCATGATTAAAAAAATGAAAATATAGCAACCGTAAAAAAAGATCACGTTGCTAATATAGCCAAGGTGATGATATATATATATATGATAGAAATTTAACCAAATAAGGAGATGGCCAAAATGAAAGTATGTTCATAATGACAATAATTCCACTATGAAAATGTATTCTCCATGACACTATAGGTATGCTGACAGTAAAGCAACCTTCACAAAAGCGTAAAATCAAAATACAGAAAACTATAATATAGCCACCATGACAATACAGTAATTCACAATATCACGATATAACTCAATCACTAGGACAATAGAGTCACCTTGACAGTAATCTTGCAATGACTTTATAGATATCATGAAAATATAGCCCCCATGTCAAGATATGTCCTATGACAATTTAGCCATTATGAAAATATAGTCACGACGAGAATCTATTCGCTATGACAATAAAGCTACCATGTTCATATAACTGATATGACAATATAATCAAAGCAAAAATATAGAAACATTCAACTTATATTCACAATGGCAATATAACCACCTGACAAACCCAACACCAATATAAAAGCTACCGTGAAAATGTAGTCACCATGACATTATAACCATCATGATGAAATAGACACCATGACAGTAAAGTTAATTGGGCAAGATATCCAACATGATATCATTGTCATAATAACAATATAGTCAAAATGCCAATATATAGTTACCGGAATGTTATAGTTATCCTGATAATGTATCACTTACGACAAAAAATGCATGATTAAAAAAATGAAAATATAGCAACCGTAAAAAAAGATCACGTTGCTAATATAGCCAAGGTGATGATATATATATGATAGAAATATAACCAAAATAAGGAGATGGCCAAAATGAAAGTATGTTCATAATGACAATAATTCCATTATGAAAATGTATTCTCCATGACACTATAGGTATACTGACAGTAAAGCAACCTTCACAAAAGCGTAAAATCAAAATACAGAAAACTATAATATAGCCACCATGACAATACAGCAATTCACAATATCACGATATAACTCATTCACTAGGACAATAGAGTCACCTTGACAGTAATCTTGCAATGAATTTATAGATATCATGAAAATATAGCCCCCATGTCAAGATATATCCCATGACAATTTAGCCATTATGAAAATATAGTCACGACGAGAATCTATTCACTATGACAATAAAGCTACCATGTTCATATAACTGATATGACAATATAATGAAAGCAAAAATATAGAAACATTCAACTTATATTCACAATGGCAATATAACCACCTGACAATACAGATACTGTTAATAGATAGTCGTTTTCGGATAATAGCAAAAATATAGACTCCAGGACAATATAGTCTCTGTGAAAAAACAGTGACTCAGACACGATTTATCATCATGATATGCTCATAACATTATAGCTGTCATGGAGTTGTAGTCAACATGACAAAATTATCACAATGAAATAAAACGACATTACAATATAGTTACCATAATCATGCACCAGTCATGATTATATAATCAGCAGGTTGACATGAATAAGATCATAGTGTAAAAGCCATGACAATCTAAGTGACATGATGAGATGATATCAATTCACTTACACTTACAATACCATATAAGTTTTCATGAAAATATCATCATGATCATATAATCACAACAGTATTGTCACTAAAATTACAAAATATATCCCGAAAGACAAAATTAACCACAACAATATAGCCATCAAGTTGAAATAGCGACCAAGATAATGTAGCCAGGACGGCATTATATTGAAAGTAAGAATACAATCACCATGCAAATGTCTTCACCATGTCAATGTAGCTACCATGAAAATATAGTAACCTTGACTATGTAGCTACCATGATAAAATATACAATTGAAAAATATCCAAAACAAGAGTTTAGCTGCTAAAACACTCTATCGCTATGCCAATATCGCCAAAATGTTATTATTGCCATCATGATAATATACCGCCAGAAAAGAAATATATATACCCACTACTCGACAATATAGCTATTCTGACAATATTGCCAACATGAAAAGACAGTCACCTCCTTGTTATATAACAAAAATGACAAATAGCCATCATATCGATATAGTGATTTAACAATAAAGCCACTATGGTAATATAGTTAGCATAACAATGTGATCTTAACGACAATGTAGCCAACATGACTATATAGTCTCATTGACAATACAACCACCATGACGATACACATAACATGACAGTACCGTCTCTAATACAATATTGCCATCAATTTCACAAATTATATGACAATATAGATATTACGGTAACATAGTCACCATGACAATATACTCAGAAATGCAATATAATCGCCATGATGAAATCATCCTACCATGAAAATATAGCCACCTACCATTTTGGTTTCCATTGCAATGTAGAAACAGTAATAAAAGATTTACCACGACAGTACTGACACCGTAACAGTATATATCATGGCAATGTAGTCAGCTGATAATTTAATCACAATGAGTTTCTCTTCTATAATGGTATATCCTCAAGGGCAATATCAAAACAATTAAAAAAGCTTTTACGAAAATACAGTCATTATGACATTATACAAATCATGTTAAAAAAGTCTGCATTACAATATAGTTATCTTGGCAATATAGCCACTGTGACATTATAGTCATAATGATAATATAGTCGCTATGACAATATTTTCACCATAAAAATATAATTATCATGATAATATTTCGCTTATGACAAAGTATGCAAGAGTTAGATAATGACAATATATCACCTATAAAAAGATCACCTTGCCAACATAGCTAAAGTGACGATATATACATTATTGCAATGTAACTAAAAGGAAAAGATAGCCAAAATGAGGATATGGTCATAATGACAATACTGCCACTATGAAAATATGTTCCCCATGACACTATAGCTAAACTGACAACAAAGCCATATTCACAAAAGACCGACATTGAAAATAGGGCAAACGAGAATATAGCCACCATCATAGTTCAGCCACCATGATAATAATGTCATGATACAAATCATCACCATATCATTATCCACCTTGATAATAAACTTACAATGACTATATTAATATCATGAAAATATTGCTTCCATGTCAACATGTCTGCCCTGATAATCTGGCCATTATGATAATATAGTCATGACGGGAATGTTTTTCACTATAACAATATAGCCACAGTGATCATATAACTGATGTGGCAATACAGTCAAAGAAGCAAAAAAGAAATATACAAATCATATTCACTATGGCAGTATAACTACATGACAATGTAGATACTGTGAAAATAGTAGCTTTTGAATCACAGCAAACATATAGCTAGCAGGACAACATAGTCTCTATGACAAAATAGCGACCAAGACAGGATATATCATTATAATATAGACACCTTGACAGTATAGACCATAAAACAATGTAACAATCATGAAACTGTACCTGATAAAACATTATAGATGTCATGAAATTTTAGTAAACATGACAAAATTATCAAAATGAAATATCATCGGCATTGAAATATAGTTACCATAATCATATACAAATCATGATCATATAATCAGCAGGTTGACATAAAAAATATCACAGTATAAAAACCATGACAGTATAAGTGACATGATGATATGATATCCATACACTTACACTTAAAATACCAAAGAAGGCGCTATGAATATATTGTTATCATGATCATATAATCTCAACAGTATTGTAGATAATGACAAATATATCCCCAACGACAAAATTAATCATAGCAATATAGCCATCAACTTGTTATAGCGACCAAGAAAATGTAGCGAGCATTGTATTGAGAATTACAATATAGCCACCGTGCCAATGTCGTCACCATGACAATGTAGCTACCATGAAAATATGGTAACGTTGATAATGTAGCTGCCATGGCAAAATATTCAAGATAGAAAATACCCAAAAGATAGCCACAACAAGAGATTAGCTACTAAGACGATATATCACCATACCAATATCTCTAAAATGTTAGTATAGCCATCATGGCAATATATCAACAGAAAAAGTACTCATCACAACGATATAGCTAACTTGACAACATACTACTCTGACAATACATGTAACATTAAAAGACAGACACTTCCTTGAAATATAAAAAAAAAAAATGACAAATAGCCATCATGGCAATATAGTAACTAAACTATATAGCCATCATGGCAATATGGTAACCAAACAATATAGCAATCATGGTAATATGATTACCATAGGAATGAATTCTTAATGGCAATATAGTCACCATGTCCTTATAGTCACGATAACAATACAACTACCATGAAAATACAGAAAACATCAAAATACAGTCTCTAAGACAATATTGCCACTAATTCAACAAGTTAAATGACAATATAGATATTATGGCAACAAAGTCACGATGACAATATACTCAGAAATGTTATATAATCGTCATAATAAAATGATCCTAACATGAAAATATAGTTACCCTGCCACTATGGCTTCCATTACAATATAGCCACAATAACAAAACATTCACCACGACAGTACTGAAACCATAACAATATAGCATATCATGACAATGTAGTCACTTGATCATTTAATGAAAAATGAAAATATCGCTTCTATTATGGTATTACCTAAGGGACAAAATTTTATACACCATTAAAAAGCTGCCATGAAAATACAGTCACTATGACATAAATATCATGATAAAATAGTGACCATGGCAATATAGCCACTCTGAGATTATAGTCATTATGACAATATAGTCGCTATTAAAATACCCTCACCTTAAAAATAAAGTTATCAAAATGATATATCGCTTTGAGAGAGTATGCATGATAGTAAATGACAGCATAGCACCTATAAAAAAGATCACCTTACCACTATAGTCAAGGTGACGATATATACATCATAGACACGTAAAGAAAAAGAGATGATAACCAGAACGACGGTATGTTCATAATGACAATACTGCAAGTATGAAAATATGTTCCCTACGATTCTCCAGCTTCACTGACAATAAAGCCATCTTCACAAAAAGAGTACTATTGAAAAAATAGGAAATGACTATACAGCTATCAAGACAGTACAGCCACAATGACAATAATTTCTCGATACAAATCAATCGCCAGGACATTAGCGTCACCTTGATAATGAATATACAATGAGTGCATGAACATCATGAAAATATAGCGTCCATATAAATATACTTGTCGTGAAAATATAGCCTCCATATGAATATCTTTAATGTGACAGTTTCACCATTCTGATAATATAGTCAAGAAGCTAATACATTTACCTTAACAATTAAGCCACCACGGTCACATAAATGATATGACAATATAGTCAACGCAACAATAAACGCATTTATAAATTATATCCATTCTGAGAATACAGCCACATGAAAATGTAGATATTGTGAGAAAATAGTCATTTTTGGATCATAGCAAACATATAGCGTCCAAGAGAATATAGTCTCTATGACAAAATAGCGAAGAAGACAGGATTTATCATCACAATACAGTCACCTTGACAGTATAGCGAATAAAACAGTGGAACAACCATGAAAATGTACCTACCATAACAATATAGCTTACATGAAAATATAGTTACGTATTACCTAAGGGACAAAATTTTATACACCATTAAAAAGCTGCCATGAAAATACAGTCACTATGACATAAATATCATGATAAAATAGTGACCATGGCAATATAGCCACTCTGAGATTATAGTCATTATGACAATATAGTCAACGCAACAATAAACGCATTTATAAATTATATCCATTCTGAGAATACAGCCACATGAAAATGTAGATATTGTGAGAAAATAGTCATTTTTGGATCATAGCAAACATATAGCGTCCAAGAGAATATAGTCTCTATGACAAAATAGCGAAGAAGACAGGATTTATCATCACAATACAGTCACCTTGACAGTATAGCGAATAAAACAGTGGAACAACCATGAAAATGTACCTACCATAACAATATAGCTTACATGAAAATATAGTTACTATGACAAATTCATTACAATGAAATACAAACGATATCACATTATGGTTTCGATAATCATACACCAATCATGATCATATAATCAGCAGGTTGACATAAAAAATATCACAGTATAAAAACCATGACAGTATAAGTGACATGATGATATGATATCCATACACTTACACTTAAAATACCAAAGAAGGCGCTATGAATATATTGTTATCATGATCATATAATCAGCAGGTTGACATAAAAAATATCACAGTATAAAAACCATGACAGTATAAGTGACATGATGATATGATATCCATACACTTACACTTAAAATACCAAAGAAGGCGCTATGAATATATTGTTATCATGATCATATAATCAGCAGGTTGACATAAAAAATATCACAGTATAAAAACCATGACAGTATAAGTGACATGATGATATGATATCCATACACTTACACTTAAAATACCAAAGAAGGCGCTATGAATATATTGTTATCATGATCATATAATCTCAACAATATTGTAGATAATGACAAATATATCCCCAACGACAAAATTAATCATAGCAATATAGCCATCAACTTGTTATAGCGACCAAGATAATGTAGCGAGCATTGTATTGAGAATTACAATATAGCCACCGTGCCAATGTCGTCACCATGACAATGTAGCTACCATGAAAATATGGTAACGTTGATAATGTAGCTGCCATGGCAAAATATTCAAGATAGAAAATACCCAAAAGATAGCCACAACAAGAGATTAGCTACTAAGACGATATATCACCATACCAATATCTCTAAAATGTTAGTATAGCCATCATGGCAATATAGTAACTAAACTATATAGCCATCATGGCAATATATCAACAGAAAAAGTACTCATCACAACGATATAGCTAACTTGACAACATACTACTCTGACAATACATGTAACATTAAAAGACAGACACTTCCTTGAAATATAAAAAAAAAAATGACAAATAGCCATCATGGCAATATAGTAACTAAACTATATAGCCATCATGGCAATATATCAACAGAAAAAGTACTCATCACAACGATATAGCTAACTTGACAACATACTACTCTGACAATACATGTAACATTAAAAGATATACTATGACAAATTCATTACAATGAAATACAAACGATATCACATTATGGTTTCGATAATCATACACCAATCATGATCATATAAGATAAAACCTTCAAAGGAAAGCGAAGGTAGCGACACGACAACGCAGGGAGGAATAGCTACAACCTAGCTCTGAAAGACGATAGCAGCTCCGTACACGTCGGTAGCTGGTGCGCGACTGTCACCAGGTGACTGCATTGTCACGATATGCTATATTGTCATGGTTTCAGTACTGTCCTAGTGAATGTATTATTATGTTAGCTATATTGCAGTGGCAGGGTGGCTAAATTTTCAGGGTAGGATAATTTCTTTATCGCGGTTATATTGCAATTTTGATAATACTGTCATGTTGACTGTGTTCCAGTAATATCAATATTATCATTTAATTTGTTGAAGCGATTGCAATATTGTCGTACAGACTCTAATGTCATGTTGCTTGTATTGTCATGATGGTTGCATGTCATCTTGGCTATATAGTCAAGTTCGTTATATTCCAGTTATGATTACATGGTTATGGTAACTATATTGCCAGGGTGACTATATTGATAGGTGACTACATTGCCATGATAACTATTTTTCATTTTTGTTATACTGTAAGGAGGTGGCTGTCTTTTCATATTGAATATATTATCAGGGTAGCTATATTGTTAAGTTAGCTATATCATTGTGGTGCTTATTTTCTTTTTCTGGTGGTATATTGCCATGATGCCTACACTAAAATTTTGGCGATATTGGCAGGTGATATAGTGTCTTAGAAAATAAACTGTTATTGTGGATATGTTCCATGGGGTTTTATTATCATAGTAGCTACATTGTCAATGTTACTATATTTTCATGGTAGCTCCATTGTCATGGTGACGATATTGCCATTGTGGCTGTATTGTTATTTTCAATATAATGCCATCCTAACTACATTATCTTGGTCGCTATATTTACTTGCTGGCTATATTGCTATGGTTAATTTTGTCGTTGGGGATATATTTTGTCATTAACTACAATTTTGTTTCAATCATATGATCATGATAACATTATTTTCATGGCGGCTTATTTGGTAATGTGAGTGCAAGTGTATGGATATCATATTATCATATCACTATATTTTCATGGTTTTTATACTGTGATGGTGTTTATGTCAGCCTCCTGATGATATTATCATGATTGATATATGATTATGGTAACTAAATTGTAATGGCAATTATATTTCATTGTGACAATTTTGTCTTGTTGCCTGCATTTTCATGGTAGCTATATTGTTATAGAAGGTACATTTTCATTCTTGTTTCATTGTTTTATCGGCAATACTGTCAAGGTGACTATATCTTAATTAAAAATCTTGTCTTGGTCGCTATTTTGTCACGGACACTATATTGTCCTGGAGCCTATATGTTTGCTATGATCCGAAAGAGACTATTTTGTCACAGCATCAATATTGTCATGTGCTTATATTGCCATAATGAATATAATTTGAAGGCTTCCTTATTGTTGCGTTGACTGTATTGTCATATCACTTATATGATCATGGCTATATTGCTATAGTGAATATATTGCCGTCTTGACTATATTATCATATTGGCTAAATTGTAATGGTAAGTATGTTTACATGGAAGCCTTATTTTCATAATGTTTATATAGTCAGTGAATTATATCGTGACATTATTGTCATAGTTGCTGTACTTTCCTGGTGGCTATATAGTCGTTTCCTGTATTTTCACTGTTACTCTTTTATGAAGATTGCTTTATTGTCATTGCAGCTGTAGTGTCATGGGGGATATATTTTTATAGCAGCAGTGTTTTCATTATGGACATACGGTCATTTTGGCTATCTACTCATTTTGGTTATATTGCGAAGATTTGCATATCGTCATCTTGGCTATATTGTAAAGGTAATCTATTTTATAGTTGCTATATTGTCATTTTTTTTGGCAAGCATATTTTTTCATAAGCGATACATTATCGTGATAACTTTACTATTAAGGTGACAGTATATTGTCATTGTGACAATGGTGACATTATGACTATAATCTCTTAGTGGCTACATTGCTAAGATGACTATACTGTCATGGTGACTATTTCATGATGATGGTTATAATGACAGTTTGACTGCATTTTCATCGTAGCATTTTTAATGGTGTTGATTTTGCCCTTGAAGATATATCATAAAAACGAAAATTTCCATTTCCTTAAATTATCATGTGAATATATTGCCATGATATGCGATATTGTTATAGTTTCAGTACTGTCATGTTGAATGTATATTATGTTGGTTACATTACAATTAAAGTCATAGTGGTAGGGTAACTATATTTTCATAGTTGAATCATTTTGTTATGACGATTTTATTGTATTTGTGAGTATATTCTCATGGTGTTGCCGTAATTTCTATATTGTCCTGGACACTACATATCCTGAAATCTATATTGTCAAATCAGTTATATGATCATGGTAGCTTTATTGCCATAGGGAATATCTTGTCGTCGTGACTATATTATCATAATGGCTAAATTCCCATAGGAAATATGTTGACATAAGGGCTATATTCTCATGATATTCATAAAGTCCTTGAAAGATTACTATCAAGGTGACTCTAATAGCCTGGCGATTGATGTATATCTTGACATTATTGTCAAGATACCTGCATTGTCATGGTGGCTATATTGTCGTTTCTGTATTTTCAATGTTACTCTTTTGTGAAGATTGCTTTATTGTCATTGTAGCTATAGTGTCATGGGGAATATATTTTCGTAGTAGCAATATTGTCATGATGAACATATCGTCATTTTGGCTATCTGCTCATTTTGGTTACATTGCGAAGATTTACATATAGTCACCTTGGCTATATTGGCAAGGTGATCTCTTTATAGTTGCTATATTGTCATTTTTTTTAATCATGTATATTTTTTCATGAGTGATACATTATCTTGATAACTATATCATTAAAGTGACAGTATATTGTCATGGTGACTATATTGTCATTATGACTACAATCTCTTAGTGGCTATATTGCTAAGATAACTACATAAGACTACATTTTCATTGTAGCTTATTTAATGGTGTTGATTTACCCTTGGAGATATATCATTATAAAACGGATATTTCATTTTGTTTAAATCATGAGGTGAATACATTGTCATGATATGCTATATTGTTATAGTTTCAGTACTGTCATGGTAAATGTATATTATGTTGGCTACATTACAATGGAAGCCATAGTGGCAGGGTGGCTCTATTTTCATGGTTTGATAATTTTGTTATTAGTATCTTATTGTATATTAGAATATATTGTCATGGTGACTGTGTTGCCATAATTTCTATATTGTCATTTGATTTATTTAATTGATGGCAATATTGTCATAGAGACTGTATTGTCATGTTGCCTGTATGGTCATCATGGTTGTCTTGTCATCGTGACTCTATGGTCATGATGGCTATACTGTCGTTAAGATTATATTCGTATGGTAACTATATTGCCATCATGGCTTTTTGTCAGAGTAGCTATATTGTTAAGTTAGTTGTTTAAGTTTTTTTTCATTTTGGTATATTGCCATGATGGCTATACTAGAAATTTGGCAAGACTAGCATGATGATATAGTGTTCGCATCCCAACTGTTGTTTTTAAACATTTCTTCATGGGAATACATTATCATGGTACCTACACTGTCAAGGTTACTATATTTCATGCAAGCTACATTGTAAAGATAACGATATTGGCATGGCGAGTGTATTGTTATGTTCAATATAACGTCATCCTGGCTACACTACCTTGGTCGCTATATCAACTTGAGGGCTATATTGCTGTGGTCAATTTCATCGTTGGGGATGTATTTTGTCTTTACCTACAATTTGGTTGTGATTATATGATCATGATAATATTTCTATGACGGCTTCTTTGGCATCTTGAGTGTATCTGTCTGGATAACATATCATCATGTAACTTAGTCTGTCATGCTTTTAAACGGTGATGGTGCTTATGTGAAAATGCTGATTACATTATCATCAATAATGTATGATTATTGTAACTATATAGCAATGGCAATGTCTTTTTTGATCATTTTGGTATGTTGACTTCATTTTGATAGTAGTTATATTGGTATGACAGGTACATTTTCATGTTTCTGACATTGTTTTAGGGGCTATACTGTCAAGGCGGCTGTATAGTATCGATAAATTCTGTTTTGGACGCTATTGTCTCCTGGACACTATATACTTTAGAGGCTATATGTTTCCTATGATCCGAAAGCGACTATTTTGTCACGGTATCTATATTGTCAGGTGGCTATATTGACGTTGTGAACATATTCTGAATGTTTCTTTAATGTCGCGTTGACTATATTGTTATATCAGTTATATGGCCATGATGGCTTTTGTTGTTATAGTGAATATATTGTAGTTGTGACTATACTATCATAATGGCTAAATTGTCATGGGAAATATGTTATATGGACGCTATATTCTCATGATACTTTTATGGTAACTGTAAAAATTTTTTCAAGTTTACTCTAATATCACAGTGATTGATTTATTTTGTAACATTATTGTTATGGTGGCTGTACAATCATGGTGGCTATATTATCGTTTGATGCGTTTTCAATGTTACCATTTAGTGAATATGGCTTTCATGTCAGTGTAGCTATAATTTCATTGGGAACAAATTTTCATAGTGACGCAATTGTCATTATGAAATAAAGTCATTTTGGCTATCTTCTAATTCGGGTTACATTGCTATGTTATATATATCGTCACCTTGGCTATATTGGGAAGGCGATTTTTTTTTATAGGTGGTATATTGTCATTTTCTAATCGTGCATATTCTGTTATCAGCGACATATTATCATGATACCCACATAATTAAGGTGAAAATATTGGCATGGCGACCATATTTTCTTTATGACTGTAATCTTATGACAACAATATAGGTACCCTGATATATAGGGAACATGAAAAGACAATCACTCCCTTGTAATATAACAAAAAATAACAAATAGCCATCGGGGCAATATATTCATTTAAGAATATAGCCACCATGGCAATATAGTTACCATATCAATATAATCTTAATGCAAATATAGCTACCATGACCATATAGACACGATGACAATACAACCACCAAGACAATACAGGAACCATGACATTACATTATGACAATATAGCCACCAATTCAACAAATCAAATGACAGTATAGATATTATGGCAACAGTCACCACGACAATATACACACAAGTGGAATATAATTGACATAACAAAATGATTACATTATGAAAATATAGCCACTCTGCCACTATGGCTTCCATTGGAATATAGCCAACATAATAATACATATACAATGACATTCCTGAAACCATAACAATATAGCATATCACGACAATGTAGTCCCCTAATGATTTAATCAAAATGAGAATCTCGTTTTATAATGATACATCCTCAAGGGCAAACCCAACACCAATATAAAAGCTACCGTGAAAATGTAGTCACCATGATATTATAACCATCATGATGAAATAGACACCATGACAATAAAGTTACTTTGGCAAGATATCCAACATGATATCATTGTCATAATAACAATATAGTCAAAATGCCAATATATTGTTACCGGAATGTTATAGTTATCATGATAATGTATCACTTACGACAAAAAATGCAGGATTAAAAACAAGAAAATATACCAACTGTAAAAAAAGATCACGTTGCTAATGTAGCCAAGGTGATGATATATATATGATACAAATGTAACCAAAATAAGGAGATGGCCAAAATGACAGTATGTTCATAATGACAATAAATCCACTATGAAAATATATTCTCCATGACACTATAGGTACACTGACAGTAAAGCTATCTTCAGAAAAGCGTAAAATTAAAATACAGCAAACTACAATATAGCCATCATGACAATACAGCCATTTTGACAATAATATCTTGATATAACTCAATCACCAGGACAATAGAGTCACCTTGACAGTAATCGTACAATGACTTTATAAATATCATGAAAATATCGCCCCATCTCAAAATATTTGCTATGATAATTTAGCCATTATGAAAATATAGTCACGACGACAATTATTCACTATGACAATAAAGCTACCATAATCATATAACTGATATGATAATATAATCAAACCAAAAATATAGAAACATTCAAATTATATTCACAATGTCAATATAACCACCTGATAACATAGTTACTGTTAATAGATAGACGTTTTCGGATGACAGCAAAAATATAGACTCCAAGACAATATAGTCTCTGTGAAAAAACAGTGACTCAGACAGGATTTATCATCATGATATGCTCATAACATTATAGCTGACATGGGATTTTAGTCAAGATGAAAAAATTATCACAATGAAATAGAACGACATTACAATATAGGTACCATAATCATACACTAATCATGATTATATAATCAGCAGGTTGACGTAAACAAGATCATAGTGTAAAAACCATGACAATTTAAGTGACATGATGAGATGATATCCATTTCACTTACACTTACAATACGACACAAGTTTTCATGAAAATATTATCATGATCATATAATCACAACAGTATTGTCACTAATTACAAAATATATCCCGAAAGACAAAACTAACCATAACAATATAGCCATCAAGTTGATATAGCGACCAAGATAATGAAGCCAGGACGGCATTATATTGAAAATAAGAATACAACCACCATGACAATGTAGCTACCATGAAAATATAGTAACCTTGACTATGTAGCTGCCATGATAAAATATACAATTGAAAAATATCAACAACAAGAGTTTAGCTGCTGAAACACTATATCACCATGCCAATATCGCCAAAATGTTATTATTGCCATCATGATAATATACCGCCAGAAAAGAAATATATATACCCACTACTCAACAATATAGCTATTCTGACAATGTTGCCAAAATAAAAGACAGTCACCTCCTTGTTATATAACAAAAATGACAAATAGCCATCATGGCGATATAGTGAATTAACCATACAGCTACAATGGTAATACATTTACCATAACAATGTGATCTTAACGACAATGTAGCCAACATGACTCTATAATCACGTTGACAATACAACCACCGTGACAATACAGATAACATGACACCACCGTCTACCGTCTCTAAGACAATATTGCCATCAATTTGACAAATTATATGACAATATAGATATTATGGCAACATAGTCACCATGACAATATACTCAGAAATGCAATATAATCGCCATGATAAAATTATCCTACCATGAAAATATAGCCACCTACCATTTTGGTTTCCATTGCAATGTAGAAAAAGTAATAAAAGATTTACCATGAAGGTAGTAAAACCATAACAGTATAGCATATCATGGCAATGTAGTCAGCTGATAATTTAATCTAAATGACAATTTCTCTTCTATAATGGTGTATCCTCAAGGGCAATATCAAGACCATTACAAAAGCTTTTACGAAAATAGTCATAATGACATTATAAAAATCATGGTAAAAAAGTCACCATGACAATATAGTTATCTTGGCAATATAGCCACTGTGACATTATAGTCATAATGATAATATAGTCGCTATGACAATATTGTCACCATAAAAATATAATTATCATGATAATATTTCGCTTATCACAAAGTATGCAAGAGTTAAATAATGACAATATATCACCTATAAAAAGATCACATTGCCAGTATACCTAAGGTGACGATATATACATTATAGTAATGTAACTAAAATGAGAAGATAGCCAAAATGACGGTATGGTCATAATGACAATACTGTCACTATGAAAATATGTTCCCCATGACACTGTAGCTACACTGACAACAAAGCCATATTCACAAAAAAGCAAATTGAAAATACAGCAAACGAAAATATAGCCACCATCATATTTCAGCCACCATGATAATAATGTCACGATACAAATCATCACCATGTTATTAGTCACCTTGATAATAAACTTACAATGACTACATAAATATCATAAAAATATAGCCTCCATGTCAACATGTCTGCTATGATAATCTGGCCATTATGATAATATAGTCATGACGGCAATTTATTCACTATAACAATATAGTCACAGTGATCATATAACTGATGTGACAATACAGTCAAAAAAGCAAAAAAGAACTATACAAATCATTTTCACTATGGCAGTATAACTACCTGACAATATAGATACTGTGACAAATAGTCGCTTTTGAATCATAGCAAACATATAGCCGGCAGGACAACATAGTCCCTATGACAAAATAGCGACCAAGAAAGGATATATCATTATAATATAGACACCTTGACAGTATAGACCATAAAACAATGTAACAATCATGAAATTGTACCTGCCAAAACATTATATATGTCATGAAATTTTAGTCAACATGACAAAATTATCATAATGAAACACCATCGGCATTACAATATAGTTACCATAATCATAGATCAAGCATGATCATATAATCAGCAGGTTGACATAAACAATATCAGAGTATAAAAATCATGACAGTATAAGTGACATGATGATATGATAACCATACACATACACTTACAATACCAAAGAAGCCGCCATGAATATATTGTTATCATGATCATATAATCATAACAATATTGTAGGTAGTGACAAATATATCCCAACGACAAAATTAATCATAGCAATATAGCCATCAACTTGTTACAGCGACCAAGATAATGTAGCGAGCATTGTATTGAGAATTACAATACAGCCTCCGTGCCAATGTCGTCACCATGACAATATAGCTACCATGAAAATATAGTAAAGTTGATAATGTAGCTGCCATGGCAAGATATTCAAGATAGAAAATACCTAAAAGATAGCCACAACAAGAGTTTAGCTGGTAAGACGATATATCACCATGCCAATATCTCTAAAATGTTAGTATAGCCATCATGGCAATATAGCAACAGTAAAAATACTCATCACAACTATATAGCTAACTTGACAATATACTACTCTGACAATATAGGTAACATTAAAAGACAGCCACCTCATTGAAATATAAAAAAAAAGAAATGATAAATAGCCATCATGGCAATATGGTAACTAAACAATATATGCATCATGGCAATATGGTAACCAAACAATATAGCCATAATGGCAATATGATTACCATAGCAATGTATTCTTAATGGCAATATAGTCGCCATGTCCTTATAGTCATGATGACAATACAACTACCATGACAATACAGAAAACATCAAAATACAGTCTCTAATACAATATTGCCACTAATTCAACAAGTTAAATGAGAATATAGATATTATGGCAACAAAATCACGATGACAATATACTCAGAAATGTTATATAATCGTCATAATAAAATGATCCTACCATGAAAATATAGTCACCCTGCCACTATGGCTTCCATTATAATATAGCCACAATAACAAAACATTCACCACGACAGTACTGAAACCATAACAATATAGCATATCATGACAATGTAGTCACTTGATCATTTAATGAAAAATAAAAATTTCGCTTCTACTATGGTATAACCTCAGGAACAAAATTTTATACACCATTAAACAGCTCCCATGAAAATACAGTCACTATGACATAAATATCATAATAAAATAGTGACCATGGCAATATAGCCACTCTGAGATTATAATCGTTATGACAATATAGTCGCCATTAAAATACTGTCACCTTAATAATAAAGTTATCAAAATTATATATCGCTTGTGACAAAATATGAATGATAGAAAATGACAGTATAGCACCTATAAAAAAGATCACCTTGCCACTATAATCAATGTGACGATATATACATCAGAGAAACGTAAAGAAAAAGAGATGATAACCAGAACGACGGTATGTTCATAATGACAATACTGCAACTATGAAAATATGTCCCCACGATTCTCCAGCTTCAGTGACAATAAAGCCATCTTCACAAAAAGAGTACTATTGAAAAAATAGCAAACGACTATACAGCCATCAAGACAGTACAGCCATCATGACAATAATCTCTCGATATAAATCAATCGCCAGGACATTAGTGTCACCTTGATAATGAATATACAATGAGTACATGAACATCATGAAAATATAGCGTCCATATAAATATATTTGTCGTGAAAATATAGCCTCCATATGAATATCTTTAAAGTGACAGTTTCGCCATTCTGATAATATAGTCAAGACGCTAATATATTCTCCATAACAATAAAGCCACCATGATCACACAAATGATAGGACAATATACTCAACGCAAAAATAAACGCCTTTATAAATTATATCCACTCTGAGAATACAGCCACATAAAAATATAGATACTGTGACAAAATAGTCATTTTTGGATCATAGCAAACATATAGCGTCCAAGAGAATATAGTCTCTATGACAAAATAGCGAAGAAGATATTATCTATCATCACAATACAGTCACCTTGACAGTATAGCCAATAAAACAGTTTAACAACCATGAAAATGTACCTACCATAACAATATAGCTTACATGAAAAAATGGTTACTATGAAAAATTCATTACAATGAAATACAAACGATATCACATTATAGTGTCGATAATCATACACCAATCATGATCATATAAGATAAAACCTTCAAAACAAAGCAAGGGTAGCGACAACGCAGGGAGGAATAGCTACATCCTAGCTCTGAAAGACGACAGCAGCTCCGTACACGTCGGTAGCTGGTGCGCGACTGTCATCAGGTGACTACATTGTCATGATATGCTACATTGTCATGGTTTCAGTACTGTCGTAGTGAATGTATTATTATGTTAGCTATATTGCAGTGGCAGGGTGGCTAAATTTTCATGGTAGGATAATTTTTCTATCGCGGTTATATTGCATTTGTGATAATACTGTCATGGTGACTGTGTTCCAGTAATATCTATATTATCATTTAATTTATTGAAGCGATTGCAATATTGTCGTAGAGACTCTAATGTCATGGTGCTTGTATTGTCATGATGGTTGCATGTCATCTTGACTATATAGTCATGTTGGTTATATTCCAGTTATGATTACATGGTTATGGTAACTATATTGCCATGGTGACTATACTGATACGTGACTACATTGCCATGATAGCTATTTTTCATTTTTGTTATACTGTAAGGAGGTGACTGTCTTTTCATATTGAATATATTATCACGGGAGCTATATTGTTAAGTTAGCTATATCATTGTCGTGCTTATTTTCTTTTTCTGGTGGTATATTGCCATGTTGCCTAGACTAACATTTTGGCGATATTGGCATGATGATATAGTGTCTTAGCAAATAAACTGTTATTGTGGATATGTTCCATGGGATTTTATTATCATAGTAGCTACATTGTCAACGTTACTATATTTTCATGGTAGCTCCATTGTCATGGTGACGATATTGCCACATTGGCCGTATTGTTATTTTCAATATAATGCCATCCTAACTACATTATCTTGGTCGCTATATTTACTTGCTGGCTATATTGCTATGGTTAATTTTGTCGTTGGGGATATATTTTGTCATTAACTACAATTTTGTTTTAATCATATGATCATGATAACAATATTTTCATGGCGGCTTATGGTAGGTACATTTTCATTGTTGTTTCATTGTTTTGTCGGCTGTACTGTCAAGGTGACTGTAACTTAATTAAAAATTTTGTCTTGGTCGCTATTTTGTCATGGACACTATATTGTCCTGGAGCTTATATGTTTGTTATGATCCGAAAGGGACTATTTTGTCACAGCATTTATATTGTCAGGTGCTTATATTGCCATAAAGAATATAGTTTGAAGGCTTTCTTATTGTTGCGTTGACTGTATTGTCATATCACTTATATGATCATGAATACATTGTTATAGTGAATATATTGCCGTCTTGACTATATTATCATATTGGCTAAATTGTCATGGTAAGTATGTTGACATGGAAGCCTTATTTTCATGATGTTTATATAGTCAGTGAATTATATCGTGACTTTATTGTCATAGTGGCTGTAATTTCATGGTGGCTATATTGTCGTTTCCTGTATTTTCACTGTTACTCTTTTGTGAAGATTGCTTTATTGTCATTGTAGCTATAGTGTCATGGGGGATATATTTTCATAGCAGCAGTATTGTCATTATGAACATACCGTCATTTTGGCTATCTACTCATTTTGGTTATATTGCGAAGATTTACATATCGTCACCTTGGGTATATTGTCAGGGTGATCTCTTTTATAGTTGCTATGTTGTCATTTTTTTTAGTCAAGCACATTTTTTCATAAGCGATACAGTATCGTGATAACGTTACTATTAAGGTGACAGTATATTGTCATTGTGACAATGTTGACAATATGACTATAATCTCTTAGCGGCTATATTGCTAAGATAACTATACTGTCATGGTCACTATTTCATGATGATGGTTATAATGACAGTTTGACTGCATTTTCATTATAGCATATTTAATGGTGTTGATTTTGCCCTTGAAGATATATTATAAAAACGGAAATCTCCTCTTTTTTAAAATTATCATGAGAATATATTGCCATGATATGCGATATTGCTATAGTTCTAGTACTGTCACGTTGAATGTATATTATGTTGGTTACATTACAATTAAAGTCATAGTGGCAGGGTAACTATATTTTCATGGTCGGATCATTTTGTTATGACGATATTATTGTATTTGTGAGTATATTCTCATGGTTACTGTGTTGCCGTAATTTCTATATTGTCCTGGACACTACATATCCTGATATCTATATTGTCATATCAGTTATATGATCATGTTAGCTTTATTGTCATAGTGAATATCTTGTCGTCGTGACTATATTATCATAATGGCTAAATTGTCATAGGAAATATGTTGACATGAGGGCTATATTTTCATGATATTCTTAAAATCATTGAGAGATTACTATCAAGGTGACTCTAATAGCCTGGCGATTGATGTATATCGTGACATTATTATCACGATAGCTGCATTGTCATGGTGACTATATTGTCGTTTACTGTGTTTTCAATGTTACTCTTTTGTGAAGATTGCTTTATTGTCATTGTAGCTATAGTGTCATGGGGCATACATTTTCGTAGTAGCAGTATTTTCATTATAAACATATCGTCATTTTGGCTATCTGCTCATTTTGGATACATTGCGAAGATTTACATATCGTCACCTTGGCTATATTGGCAAGGTGATCTCTTTATAGTTGCTATATTGTCATTTTTTTTAATCATGTATATTTTTTCATGAGTAATATATTATCTTGATAACTATATCATTAAAGTGACAGTATATTGTCATGGTGACTATATTGTCATTCTGACTACAATCTCTTAGTGGCTATATTGCTAAGATAATTACATGTGACTACATTTTCATTGTAGCTTATTTAATGGTGTTGATTTACCCTTGGAGATATATCATTATAAAAACGGATATTTCATTTTGTTTAAATTATGAGGTGAATACATTGTCATGATATGCTATATTGTTTTAGTTTCAGTACTGTCATGGTGAATGTATATAATGTTGGCTACATTACAATGGAAGCCATAGTGGCAGGTTTGGCTATATTTTAATGGTTTGATCATTTTGTTATTAGTATTTTATTGTATTTTTGAATATATTGTCATGTTGACTGTGTTGCCATAATTTCTATATTGTCATTGATGGCAATATTGTCATAGAGACTGTATTGTTATGTTGCCTGTAAGTCATCATGGTTGTCTTCTCATCGTGACTCTATGGTCATGATACCTATACTGTCGTTAAGATTACATTCTTATGGTAACTATATTGCCATCATGGGTTTATGTCAGAGTAGCTATATTGTTAAGTTATCTATGTTATTGTGGTGGGTATTTTTTTCCTTTTGGTATATTGCCATGATGGCTATACTAGAATTTTAGCAAGATTAGCATGGTGATATAGGGTTCGCATCCCAACTGTTGTTTTGGACATTTTTTCATGGGAATACATTATCATGGTACCTACATTGTTAAGGTTACTATATTTCATGCAAGCTACATTATAAAGATGACCATACTGGCATGGCGCGTGTATTGTTATGTTCAATATAACGTCATCCTGGCTACATTATCTTGGTCGCTATATCAAGTTTATGGCTACATTGCTACGGTCAGTTTCATGGTTGGGGATGTATTTTGTCTTTACCTACAATTTTGTTGTAATTATATGATCTTGATAATATTTCTATGACGGCTTCTTTGGCATCTTGAGTGTATCTGTCTGGATATCATATCATCGTGTAACTTAGTCTGTCATGCTTTTAAACGGTGATGGTGCTTATCTGAAAATGCTGATTACATTATCATCATTAATGTATGATTATTTTAACTATATAGCGATGGAAAAATCTTTTTTGATCATTTTGGTATGTTGACTTCATTTGAGAGTAGGTATATTGGTATGGCAGGAACATTTTCATGGTTCTGACATTTTTTTATGGGCTATACTGTCAAGGCGGCTGTATAGTATTGATAAATTCTGTTTTGGACGCTATTGTCTCCTGGACACTATATACTTTAGAGGCTATATGTTTCCTATGATCCGAAAGTGACTTTTTGTCACGGTATCTATATTGTCAGGTGCCTATATTGACGTTGTGAATATATTCTGAATGTTTCTTTAATGTTGCGTTGACTATATTGTTATATCAGTTATATGGCAACGGTGGCTTTGTTGTTATAGTGAAAATATTGTAGTTGTGACTATACTATCATAATGGCTAAATTGTCATGGGAAATATGTTGATATGGATGCTATATTATCATGATACTTTTATGGTAATTTTAAAACTTTTTTCATCTTTACTCTAATATCATAGTGATTGATTTATGTTTTAACATTATTGTTTTGGTGGCTGTACAATCATGGTGGCTATATTGTCATTTGATGCGTTTTCAATGTTACTATTTAGTGAATATAGCTTTAATATCAGTGTAGCTATACTTTCATTGGGAACAAATTTTCATAGAGACGCAATTTTCATTATGAAATAAGTCATTTTGGCTATCTTCTAATTTGGGTTACATTGCTATGTTATATATATCGTCACCTTGGCTATATTGGGAAGGTGATTTTTTTTATAGGTGGTATATTGTCATTTTTTAATCGTGCATATTCTGTTATAAGCGATATATTATCATGATACCCATATCATTAAGGTGAAAATATTGGCATGGCGACTATATTGTCTTTATGACTGTAATCTTAGGTACCCTGGTACCCTATAGGTACCCTGATATATAGGCAACATTAAAAAAAATCACCCCCATGTAATATAACAAAAAATAACAAATAGCCATCATGGCAATATATTTATTTAGCAATATAGCCACCATGGCAATATAGTTACCATATCAATATAATCTTAATGGAAATATAACTGCCATGACAATATAGACACGATGACAATACAACCAACAAGACAATACAGGAACCATGACATTACATTATGACATTATAGCCACCATTTCAACAAATCAAATGACAGTATAGATATTATGGCAAAAGTCACCATGACAATATACACACAAGTGGAATATAATCGACATGACAAAATAATTACAAAATAATTACAATGGCTTCCATTGGAATATAGCGAAAATAATAATACATATACAATGACATTCCTGAAACCATAACAATATGGCATATCACGACAATGTAGTCCCCTAATGATTTAATCAAAATGAGAATCTCTTTTTATAATGATACATCCGCAAGAGCAAACCCAACACCAATATAAAAGCTACCGTGAAAATGTAGTCACCATGACATTATAACCATCATGATGAATTAGACACTATGACAATAAAGTTACTTTGGTAAGATATCCAACATGATATCATTGTCATAATAACAATATGGTCAAAATACCAATATATAGTTACCGGAATGTTATAGTTATCTTGATAATGTATCACTTACGACAAAAAATGCATGATTAAAAAATAAAGATATAGCAGCCGTAGAAAAAGATCACGTTGCTAATATAGGCAAGGTGATGATATATATATGATAAAAATGTAACCAAAATACGGAGATGGCCAAAATGACAGTATGTTCATAATGACAAAAATTCCACTATGAAAATATATTCTCCATGACACTATAGGTACACTGACAGTAAAGCTATCTTCACAAACGCGTAAAATCAAAATACAGCAAACTACAATATAGCCACCATGACAATACAGCCATCATTGAAAATAATATCACGATATAACTCAATCACCAGGACAACAGAGTCACCTTGACAGTAATCTTACAATGACTTTATAAATATCAGGAAAATATATCACCCATGTCGAGATATTTGCTATGACAATTTATCCATTATGAAAATATAGTCACGACGACAATCTATTCACTATGACAGTAAAGCTACCATGATCATATAATTGATATGACAATATAATCAAAGCAAAAATATAGAAACATTCAACTTATATTCAAAATGGCAATATAACCACCTGACAATATAGATACTGTTAATAGATAGTCGTTTTCGGATCATAGCAAAAATATACACTCCATGACAATATAGTCTCTGTGAAAAAACAGTGACTCAGACTGGATTTATCATCATGATATGCTCATAATATTATAGCTGTCATGGAATTGTAGTCAACATGACAAAATTATAACAATGAAATAAAACATTACAATATATTTACCATAATCATACACCAATCATGATTATATAATCAGCAGGTTGACATAAACAAGATCATAGTGTAAAAACCATGACAATTTAAGTGACATGATGAGATGATATCCATTCACTTTCACTTACAATACCAAATACGTTTTCATGAAAATATTATCATGATCATATAATCACAACAGTATTGTAACTAATTACAAAATATATCCCGAAAGACAAAATCAACCATAACAATATAGCCATCAAGTTGATATAGCGACCAAGATAATTTAGCCAGGACGGCATTATATTGAACGTAAGAATACAACCACCATGCCAATGTCTTCACCATGACAATGTAGCTACCAAGAAAATATAGTAACCTTGACTATGTAGCTACAATGATAAAATATACATTTGAAAAATATCCACAACAAGAATGAAGCTGCTAAAACACTATATCGCTATTCCAATATCGCCAAAATGTTATCATTGGCATCATGATAATATACCGCCAGAAAAGAAATATATATACCCAATACTCGACAATATACCTATTCTGACAATATTGGCAACATGAAAAGACAGTCACCTCCTTGTTATATAAAAAAAATGACAAATAGCCATCATGGCGATATAGTGATTTAACAATACAGCCACTATGGTAATATAGTTAGCATAACAATGTGATCTTAACGACAATGTAGCCAACATGACTATATAGTCACGTTGACAATACAACCACCGTGACAATACTGATAACATGACAGTACCCTCTCTAAGACAATATTGCCATCAATTTGACAAATTATATGAAAATATAGATATTATGGCAACATAGTCACCATGACAATATACTCAGAAATGCAATATAATCGCCATGATAAAATTTTCCTACCATGAAAATATAGCCACCTACCACTTTGGTTTCCATTGCAATGTAGACATAGTAATAAAAGATTTACCATGAAGGTACTGAAACCATAACAGTACAGCATATCATGGCAATGTATTCAGCTGATAATTTAATCAAAATGACAATATCAACACCATTAAAAAAGCTTCTACGAAAATACAGTCATTATGACATTATAAAAATCATGATAAAAAAGTCACCATGAAAATATAGTTATCTTGGCAATATAGCCACTGTGACATTATAGTCATAATGATAATATAGTCGCTATGACAATATTGTCACCATAAAAATATAATTTTCATGATAAGATTTCGCTTATGACAAAGTATGCAAGATTTAAATAATGACAATATATCACATATAAGAAGATCACCTTGCCAATATAGCTAAGGTGACGATATATACATTATAGCAATGTAACTAAAATGATAGCCAAAAAGAGGGTATGGTCATAATGACAATACTGCCACTATGAAAATATGTTCCCCATGACACTATAGTTACATTGACAACAAAGCCATATTCACAAAAGAGCAACATTGAAAATACAGCAAAGAAGAATATAGCCACCATCATATTTCAGCAACTATGATAATAATGTCACAATACAAATCATCACCATGTCATTAGTCACCTTGATAATAAACTTACAATGAGAATATAAATATCATGAAAATATAGCCTCCATGTCAACATGTCTGCCTTGATAATCTGGCCATTATGATAATATAGTCATGACGGCAATTTATTCACTATAACAATATAGCCACAGTGATCGTATAACTCATGTGACAATACAGTCAAAGAAGCAAAAAAGAAATATAAAAATCATATTCACTATGGCAGTATAACTACATGATAATATAGATACTGTGACAAATAGTCGCTTTTGAATCATAGCAAACATATAGCCGGCAGGACAACATAGTCTCCATGACAAAATAGCGACCAAGACAGGATATATCATTATAATATAGACACCTTGATAGTATAGACCATAAAACAATGTAACAATCATGAAACTGTACCTGCCAAAACATTACATATGTCATGATATTTTAGTCAACATGACAATATTATCATAATGAAATATCATCGACATTACAATATAGTTAAAATAATCATAAACCAATCATGATCATATAATCAGCAGGTTGACATAAACAATATCACAGTATATAAACCATGACAGTATAAATGACATGATGATATGATATCCATACACATACATTTACAATACCAAAGAAGCCGCCTTGAATATATTGTTATCATGATCATATAATCACAACTATATTGTAGGTTGTGACAAATATATCCCCAACGACAAAATTAATCATAGCAATATAGCCATCAACCTGTTATAGCGACCAAGATAATGTAGCGAGCATTGTATTGAGAATTCCAATACAGCCACCGTGCCAATGTCGTCACCATGACAATATAGTTACCATGAAAATATAGTAACGTTGATAATGTAGCTGACATGGCAAAATATTCAAGATAGAAAATACCCAAAAGATAGCCACAACAAGAGTTTAGCTGCTAAGACGATATATCACCATGCCAATATCTCTAAAATGTTAGTATAGCCATCATGGCAATATATCAACAGAAAAAATACTCATCACAACGATATATCTAACTTGACAATATACTACTCTGACAATATAGGTAACATTAAAAGACAGCCACCTCCTTGAAATATAAAAAAAAGAAATGACAAATAGCCATCATGGCAGTATGGTAACTAAACAATATAGCCATCATGGCAATATGGTAACCAAACAATATAGCCATCATGGCAATATGACTACCATAGCAATGTAATCTTAATGGCAATATAGCCACCATGTCCTTATAGTCACGATGACAATACAACTATCATGAAATTACAGAAAACATCAAAATACAGTCTCTAAGACAATATTGCCACTAATTCAACAAGTTAAATGACAATATAAATATTATGGCAAGACAATCACCATGACAATATACTCAGAAATGTTATATAATCGTTATAATAAAATGATCCTACCATGAAAATATAGTCACCCTGCCACTGTGGCTTCCATTACAATATAGCCACAATAACAAAACATTCACCACGACAGTGCTGAAACCATAACAATATAGCATATCATGACAATGTAGTCACACGATCATTTAATGAAAAAAAAGAATTTCGCTTCTATTATGGTATAACCTGAGGGACAAAATTTTATACACTGTTAAAAAGCTGCTATGAAAATACAGTCACTATGACATAAATATCATGATAAAATAGTGACCATGGCAATATAGCCACTATAAGATTATAATCATTATGACAGTATAGTCGCTATTAAAATACTGTCACCTTAATGATAAAGTTATAAAAATGATATATCGTTTGTGACAAAATATGCATGATTAGAAAATGACAGTGTAGCACCTATAAAAAAGATCACCTTGCCACTATAGTCAAGGTGACGATATATATTTCATAGCAACGTAAAGAAAAAGAGATGGTAACCAGAACGACGGTATGTTCATAATGACAATACTGCAACTATGAAAATATGTTCCCCACGATTCTCCAGCTTCACTGACAATAAAGCCATCTTCACAAAAAGAGTACTGTTGAAAAAATAGCAAACGACTATACAGCCATCAAGACAGTACAGCCACCATGACAATAATCTCTCGATATAAATCAATCGCCAGGACATTAGCGTCACTTTGATAATGAATATACAGTGAGTACATGAACATCATGAAAATATAGCGTCCATATCAATATATTTGTCGTGAAAATATAGCCTCCGTATGAATGTCTTTAAAGTGACAGTTTCGTCATTCTGATAATATAGTCAAGACGCTAATATATTTACCATAACAATAAAGCCACCATGATGACATAAATGATATGACAATATAGTCAACGCAATAATAAACGCATTTATAAATTATATCCACTCTGAGAAAACACCCACATGAAAATATATATACTGTGACAAAAGTCATTTTTGGATCATAGCAAACATATAGCGTCCAAGAGAATATAGTGTCTATGACAAAAGAGCGAAGAAGACAAGATTTATCATCACACTACAGTCACCTTGACAGTATAGCCAATGAAACTGTGGAACAGGTATGAAAATGTACCTAACATAACAATATAGCTTACATGAAAATATAGTTACTATGACAAATTCATTACAATGAAATACAAACGATATCACATTATGGTGTCGATAATCATACACCAATCATGATCTTATAATCGAAAACCTTCAAAACAAAGCAAGGGTAGCGACAACGCAGGGAGGAATAGCTACAACCTAGCTCTGAAACACGATAGCAGCTCCGTACATGTCGGTAGCTGGTGGTCGACTGTCACCAGGTGACTACATTGTCATGATATGCTATATTGTCATGGTTTCAGTACTGTCGTAGTGAATGTATTATTATGTTAGCTATATTGCGGTGGCAGGGTGGCTAAGTTCTCATGGTAGGATAATTTTGTTATCGTGGTAATATTGCATTTGTGATAATACTGTCATGGTGACTGTGTTCCAGTAATATCTATATTATCGTATAATTTGTTGAAGCGATTGCAATATTGTCGTAGAGACTCTAATGTCATATTGCTTGTATTGTCATGATGGTTGCATGTCATCTTGACTATATAGTCATGTTGGTTATATTCCAGTTATGATTACATGGTTATGGTAACTACATTGCCATGGTGACTATATTGATAGGTGACTACACTACATTGCCATGATAGCTATTTTTCATTTTTGTTATACTGTAAGGAGGTAGTTGTCTTTTCATGTTGAATATATCATCAGGGTAGCTATATTGTTAAGTTAGCTATATCATTGTGGTGCTTATTTTCTTTTTCTGGTGGTATATTGCCATGATGCCTAGACTAACATTTTGGCGATATTGGCATGGTGATATAGTGTCTTAGCAAATAAACTGTTATTGTGGATATGTTCCATGGGATTTTATTATCACAGTAGCTACATTGTCAATGTTACTATATCTTCACGGTAGCTCCATTGTCATGGTGACGATATTGTCATTGTGGCTGTATTGTTATTTTCAATATAATGCCATCCTAACTACATTATCTTGGTCGCTATATTTACTTACTGGCTATATTGCTATGGATAATTTTGTAGTTGGGGATATATTTTGTCAGTAACAACAATTTTGTTTTAATCATATGATCATGATAACAATATTTTCATGGCAGCTTATTTGGTAATGTGAGTGCAAGTGTATGGATATCATATTATCATGTCACTATATTGTCATGCTTTTTATACCGTGATGGTGTTTATGTCAGCCTCCTGATGATACTATCATGATTGATATATGATTATGGTAACTAAATTGTAATGGCGATTATATTTCATTGTGACAATTTTGTCATGTTGCCTGCATTTTCATGGTAGCTATATTGTTATGGCAGGTACATTTTCATTGTTGTTTCATTGTTTTATCGGCTATACTGTCAAGGTGACTATATCTTAATCAAAAATCTTGTCTTGGTCGCTATTTTGTCATGGACACTATATTGTCCTGGAGCCTATATGTTTGCTATGATCCGAAAGAGACTATTTTGTCACAGCATCAATATTGTCAGGTGTTTATATTGCCATAATGAATATAATTTGAAGGCTTCCTTATTGTTGCGTTGACTGTATTGTCATATCACTTATATGATCATGGCTATATTGTTATAGTGAATATATTGCCGTCTTGTCTATATTATCATATTGGCTAAATTGTCATGGTACGTATGTTGACGTGGAAGCCTTATTTTCATGATGTTTATATAGTCAGTGAATTATATCGTGACATTATTGTCATAGTGGCTCTACTTTCATGGTGTCTATATTGTCGTTTCCTGTATTTTCACTGTTACTCTTTTGTGAAGATTGCTTTATTGTCATTTTAGATATAGTGTCATGGGGGATATATTTTCATAGCAGCAGTATTGTCATTATGAACATACCTTCATTTTGGCTATCTACTCATTTTGGTTATATTGCGAAGATTTACATATCGTCACCTTGGCTATATTGTCAAGGTGATCCCTTTCATAGTTGCTATGTTGTCATTTTTTTTAGTCATGCATATTTTTTCATTAGCGATACATTATCGTAATAACTTTACTATTAAGGTGACAGTATAGTTTCATTGTGACAATGTTGACATTAGAACTATAATCTCTTGGTGGCTATATTGCTAAGATAACTATACTGTCATGGTGACTGTTTCATGATGATGGTTATAATGACAGTTTGACTGCATTTTCATTGCAACATATCTAATGGTGTTGATTTTGCCCTTGAAGATATATTATAAAAACGAGAATTTCCTTTTTCTAAATTATCATGTGAATATATTGCCATGATATGCGATATTGCTATAGTTTCAGTACTGTCATGTTGAATGTATATTATGTTGGCTACATTACAATTAAACTCATAGTGGCAGGGTAACTATATTTTCATGGTTGGATCATTTTGTTATGACGATTTTATGGTATTTGTGAGTATATTCTCATTGTTACTGTGTTGCCGTAATTTCTATATTGTCCTGGACACTACATATCCTAAATCTATATTGTCATATCAGTTGTATGATCATGGTAGCTTTATTGTCATAGTGAATATCTTGTCGTCGTGACTATATTATCATAATGGCTTAATTGTCAGAGGAAATATGTTGACATGAGGGCTATATTTTCATGATCTTTATAAAGTCATTGAAAGATTACTATCAAGGTGACTCTAATAGCCTGGCGATATATGTATATCGTGACATTATTGTCACGATAGCTGCATTGTCATGGTGGCTATACTGTCGTTTCCTGTATTTTCAATGTTACTCTTTTGTGAAGATTGCTTTATTGTCATTGTAGCTATAGTGTCATGGGGAATATATTTTCCTAGTAGCAATATTGTCATTATGAACATATCGTCATTTTGGCTATCTGCTCATTTTGGTTACACTGCGAAGATTTACATATCGTCACCTTGGCTATATTGGCAAGGTGATCTTTTTATATTTGCTATATTGTCATTTTTTTTAATCATGTATATTTTTTCATGAGTGATACATTATCTTGATAACTATATCATTAAAGTGACAGTATATTGCCATGGTGACTATATTGTCTTTATAACTACAATCTCTTAGTGGCTATATTGCTAAGATATCTACATGTGACTACATTTTCATTGTAGCTTATTTAATGGTGTTGCTTTACCCTTGGAGATATATCATTATAAAAACGAATATTTAATTTTGTTTGAATTATGAGGTGAATACATTGTCATGATATGCTATATTGTTATAGTTTCAATGCTGTCATGATGAATGTATATTATGTTGGCTACATTACAATGGAAGCCATAGTGGCAGGGTGGCTATATTTTCATGGTTTGATCATTTTGTTATTAGTATTTTATTGTATTTTTCAATATATTGTCATGGTGAGTGTGTTGCCATAATTTCTATATTGTCATTTGATTTATTAAATTGATGGCAATATTGTCATAGAGACTGTATTGTCATGTTGCCTGTATGGTCATCGTGGTTGTCTTGTCATCGTGACTCTATGGTCATGATGGCTAAACTGTCGTTAAGGTTACATTCATAAGGTAATTATATTGATATCATGGCTTTTTGTCAGAGTAGCTATATTGTTAAGTTAGCTATCTTATTGTGGTGGGTATTTTTTTTCCTTTTGGTATATTGCCATGATGGTTATACTAGAATTTTGACAAGATTAGCATGGTGATATAGTGTTCTTAGCCCAACTGTTGTTTTGGACATTTTTTCATGGGAATACATTATCATGGTACCTACATTGTCAAGGTTACTATATTTCATGCAAGATACATTGTAAAGATGACGATATTAGCATGGCGGGTGGATTGTTATGTTCAATATAACGCCATCTTGGCTACATTATCTTGGTCGCTATATCAACTTGATTGCTATATTCCTATGGTCAATTTCATCGTTGGGGATGTATTTTGTCTTTACCTACAATTTGGTTGTGATTATATGAACATGATAATATTTCTATGACGGCTTATTTGGAATCTTGAGTGTATCTGTCTGGATATCATATCATCATGTAACTTAGTCCGTCATGCTTTTAAACGGTGATGGTGCTTATATGAAAATGCTGATTACATTATCATCGTTAATGTATGATTATTGTAACTATATAGCAGTGGCAATATCTTTTTCGATCATTTTGGTATGTTGACTTCATTTTGATAGTAGTTATATTGGTATGGCAGGTACATTTTCATGGTTCTGACATTGTTTTATAGGCTATACTGTCAAGGCGGCTGTATAGTATTGATAAATTGTTTTGGACGCTATTGTCTCCTGGATACTATATACTTTAGAGGCTATATGTTTCCTATGATCCGAAAGCGACTATTTTGTCACGGTATCTATAATGTCAGGTGGCTATATTGACGTTGTGAACATATTCTGAATGTTTCTTTAATGTTGCGTTGACTATATTGTTATATCAGTTATATGGCCATGGTGGCTTTGTTGTTATAATAAAAATAATGTAGTTTTGACTACACTATCATAATGGCTAAATTGTAGTGGGAAATATGTTGATATGGAATCTATATTCTCATGATACTTTTTTGGTAATTGTAAAAATTTTTTTCAAGTTTACTCTAATGTCATAGTGATTGATATATGTTTTAACATTACTGTTATGGTGGCTGTACAATCATGGTGGCTATATTGTCGTTTGATGCGTTTTCGATGTTACTATTTAGTGAATATGGCTTTAATGTCAGTGTAGCTATACTGTCATTGGGAACAGATTTTCATAGTGACGCAATTGTCATTATGAAATAAAGTTATTTTGGCTATCTTCTAATTTGGGTTACATTGCTATGTTATATATATCGTCACCTTGGCTATATTGGGAAGGTGATTTTTTTATAGGTGGTATATTGTCATTTTTTAATCGTGCATATTCTGCTATAAGCGATATATTATCATGATATCCACATCATTAACGTGAAAATATTGGCATGGCGACTATATTGTCTTTATGACTGTAATCTTATGACAACAATATAGGTACCCTGATATATAAGCAACATGAAAAGACAATCACCCCCTTGTAATATAACAAAAAATAACAAATAGCCATCATGGCAATATATTCACTTAACAATATAGCCACCTTGGCAATATAGTTACAATATCAATATAATCTTAATGGAAATATAACTACCATGACCATATAGACACGATGACAATACAACCACTAAGACAATACAGGAACCATGACATTACATTATGACAATATAGCCACCAATTCAACAAATCAAATGACAGTACAGATATTATGGCAACAGTCACCATGACAATATACACACAAGTGGAATATAATCGACATAACAAAATGATTATATTATGAAAATATAGCCACTCTGCCACTATGGCTTCCATTGGAATATAGCCAACATAATAATACATATACAATGACATTCCTGAAACCATATCAATATAGCATGTCACGACAATGTATTCCCCTAATGATTTAATCAAAATGAGAATCTCGTTTTATAATGATACATCCTCAAGGGCAAACCCAACACCAATATAAAAGCTAAAGTGAAAATGTAGTCACCATAACATTATAACCATCATGATGAAATAGACACCATGACAATAAAGTTTGGCAAGACATCCAACATGATTTCATTGTCATAATATCAATATAGTCAAAATGCCAATATATAGTTACCGGAATGTTATAGTTATCATGATAATGTATCACTTACGACAAAAAATGCGTGATTAAAAAAATGAAAATATAGCAACCGTAGAAAAAGATCACGTTGCTGATATAGCTAAGGTGATTGATGATATATATATGATACAAAGTAACCAAAATAAGGAGATCGCCAAAATGACAACATGTTCATAATGACAATAATTCCACTATGAAAATATATTCTCCATGATACTATAGGTACACTGAGAGTAAAGCTATCTTCACAAAAGCGTAAAATCAAAATACATAAAACTACAATATAGCTACCATGACAATACAGTCATCTTGACAATAATATCACGATATAACTCAATCACCAGGACAATAGAGTCACCTTGACAGTAATCTCACAATGACTTTATAAATATCATGAAAATATAACACCCATGTCAAGATATTTGCTATGACAATTTAGCCATTATGAAAATATAGTCACGACGACAATCTATTCACTATGACAATAAAGCTACCATGATCATATAACTGATATGACAATATAATCAAAGCAAAAATATAGAAACATTCAACTTATATTCATTATGGCAATATAACCACCTGACAATATAGATACTGTTAATAGATAGTCGTTTTCGGATCATAGCAAAAATATACACTCCAGGACAATATAGTTCTGTGAAAAAAAAGTGACTCACACAGGATTTATCATCATGATATTCTCATACCATTATAGCTGTCATGGAATTGTAGTCAACATGACAAAATTATTACAATGAAATAAAACGACATTACAATATAGCTACCATAATCATACACCAATCATGATTATATAATCAGCAGCTTGACATAAACAAGATCATAGTGTTAAAACCATGACAATATAAGTGACATGATGAGATGATATCCATTCACTTACATATGCAATACCGCATAAGTTTTCATGAAAATATTATCATGATCATATAATCACAACAGTATTGTAACTAATTACAAAATATATCCCGAAAGACAAAATTAACCATAACAATATAGCCATCAGGTTGATATAGCGACCAAGATAATGTAGCCAGGACGGCATTATATTGAAAGTAAGAATGCAACCACCATGCCAATGTCTTCACCATGACAATGTAGCTACCATGAAAATATAGTAACCTTGACTATGTAGCTACAATGATAAAATATACAATTGAAAAATATCCACAACAAGAATTTAGCTGCTAAAACACTATATCGCTATGCCAATATCGCCAAAATGTTATTATTGCCACCATGATAAAATACCGCCAGAAAAGAAATATATATACCCAATACTCGACATATAGCTATTCTGACAATATTGGCAACATGAAAAGACAGTCACCTCCTTGTTATTTAACAAAAATGACAAATAGCCATCATGGCGATATAGGGATTTAACAATACAGCCATTATGGTAATATAGTTAGCATAACAATGTGATCTTAACGACAATGTAGCCAACATAACTATATAGTCACGTTGACAATACAACCACCGTGACAATACAGATAACATGACAGTAACATCTCTAAGACAATATTGCCATCAATTTGACAAATTATATGACAATATAGATATTATGGCAACATAGTCACCATGACAATATACTCAAAAATGGAATATAATCGCCATGATAAAATTATCCTACCATGAAAATATAGCCACCTACCATTTTGGTTTCCATTGCAATGTAGACACAGTAATAAAAGATTTACCATGAAGGTACTGAAACCAGAACAGTATAGCATATCATGGGAATGTATTCAGCTGATAATTTAATCAAAATGACAATTTCTCTTCTATAATGGTATATCCTCAATGGCAATATTACCACCATTAAGAAAGCTTCTACGAAAATACTATCATTATGACATTATAAAAATCATGATAAAAAAGTCGCCATGACAACATAGTAATCTTGGCAATATAGCCACTGTGACATTATAGTCATAATGATAATATAGTCGCTATGACAATGTTGTCACAATAAAGATATGATTATCATGATAATATTTCGCTTATGACAAAGTATGCAAGAGTTAAATAATGACGATATATCACCTATAAAAAGATCACCTTGCCAATATAGCTAAGGTGACGATATATACTTTATAGCAATTTAACTAAAATAAGAAGATAGCCAAAATGAGGGTATGGTCATAATTACAATACTGCCACTATGAAAATATGTTCCCATGGCACTATAGCTACACTGACAACAAAGCCATATTCACAAAAGAGCAACATTGAAAATACAGCAAACGAGAATATAGCCACCATCATAGTTCAGCCACCATGATAATAATGTTACGATACAAATTATCACCATGTCATTAGTCACCTTGATAATAAACTTACAATGACTATATGAATATCATGAAAATATAGCCTCCATGTTAACATGTCTGTTATGATAATCTGGCCATTATGATAATATAGTCATGACGGCAATGTATTCACTATAACAATATAGCCACAGTGATCATATAACTGATGTGACAATACAGTCAAAGAAGCAAAAAAGAAATATAAAAATCATATTCACTATGGCAGTATAACTACATGACAATATAGATAATGTGACAAATAGTCGCTTTTGAATCATAGCAAACATATAGCCGGCAGGACAACCTAGTCTCCATGACAAAATAGCGACCAAGACAGGATTATAATATAGACACCTTGACAGTACAGACCATGACAAAATTTTGTCAACATGACAAAATTATCATAATGAAATATCATCGGTATTACAATATAGTTACCATAATCATAGACCAATAATGATCATATAATCAGCAGGTTAACATAAACAATATCACAGTATAAAAACCATGACAGTATAAGTGACATGATGATATGATATCCATACACATACACTTACAATATCAAAGAAGCCGCCATGAATATATTGTTATCATGATCATATAATCACAACAATATTGTAGGTAGTGACAAATATATCCCAAATGACAAAATTAATCATAGCAATATAGCCATCAACTTGTTATAGCGACCAAGATAATGTAGCGAGCATTGTATTGAGAAATACAATACAGCGACCGTGCCAATGTCGTCACCATGACAATATAGCTACCATGAAAATATAGTAACGTTGATAATGTAGCTGCCATGGCAAAATATTCAAGACAGAAAATACCCAAAAGATAGCCACAACAAGAGTTTAGCTGCTAAGACGATATATCATAATGCCAATATCTGTAAAATGTTAGTATAGCCATCATGGCAATATATCAACAGAAAAAATATTCATCACAACGATATAGCTAACTTGACAATATACTACTCTGACAATATAGGTAACATTAAAAGACAGCCACCTCCTTGAAATAAAAAAAAAAATGACAAATAGCCATCATGGCAATATGGTAACTAAACAATATAGCTATCATGGCAATATGGTAACCAAACAATATAGCCATCACGGCAATATGATTACCTTAGCAATGTATTCTTAATGGCAATATAGTCACCATGTCCTTACAGTCACGATGACAATACAACTACCATGACAGTACAGAAAACATCAAAATACAGTCTCTAAGACAATATTATCACTAATTCAACAAGTTGAATGACAATATAGATATTATGGCAACACAATCACGATGACAATATACTCAGAAATATTATACAATCATTATAAAATGATCCTACCATGAAAATATAGTCACCCTGCCACTATGGCTTCCATTACAATATAGCCACAATAACAAAACATTCACCACGACAGTACTGAATCCATAACAATATAGCATATCATGACAATGTAGTCACTTGATCATTTAATGAAAAATAAAAATTTCGCTTCTATTATGGTATAGCCTCAGGGACAAAATTTTATACACCATTAAAAAGCTGCTATGAAAATACAGTCACTATGACATAAATATCATGATATAATAGTGACCATGGATTTATAGCCACTTTGAGATTATAGTCATTATGATAATATAGTCGCTATTAAAATACTGTCACCTTAATAATAAAGTTCTCAAAATGATATATCGCTTGTGACAAAATATGCATGATTAGAAAATGACAGTATAGCACCTATAAAAAAGATCACATTGCCACTATTGTCAAGGTGACGATATATACATCATAGCAACGTAAAGAAAAAGAGATGATAACCAGAACGACGGTATGTTCATAATGACAATACTGCAACTATGAAAATATGCTCCCCACGATTCTCCAGCTTCACTGACAATAAAGCCATCTTCACAAAAAGAGTACTATTGAAAAAATAGCAAACGACTATACAGCCATCAAGACAGTACAGCCACAACGACAATAATCTCTCGATATAAATCAATCGCCAGGACATTAGCGTCACCTTGATAATGAATATACAATGAGTACATGAACATCATGAAAATATAGCGTGCATATAAAAATATTTGTCGTGAAAATATAGCCTCCATATGAATATCTTTAAAGTGACAGCTTCGCCATTCTGATAATATAGTCAAGACGATAATATATTCACCATAACAATAAAGCCACCATGATCACATAAATGATATGACAATATAGTCAACACAACAATAAACGCATTTATAAATTATATCCACTCTGAGAAAACACCCACATGAAAATATAGATACTGTGACAAAATAGTCATTTTTGGATCATAGCAAACATATAGCGTCCAAGAGAATATAGTCTCTATGACAAAATAGCGAAGAAGACAGGATTTATCAGTACAATACAGTCACCTTGACAGTATAGCCAATAAAACAGTGGAACAACCATGAAAATTTACCAACCATAACATTATAGCTTACATGAAATTATAGTTACTATGACAAATTCATTACAATGAAATACAAACGATTTCACATTATGGTGTCGATAATCATACACCAATCATGATCATATAAGATAAAACCTTCAAAACAAAGCAAGGGTAGCGACAACGCAGGGAGGAATAAGTACAACCTAGCTCTGAAAGACGATAGCAACTCCGTACACGTCGGTAGCTGGTGGTCGACTGTCATCAGGTGACTACATTGTCATGATATGATATATTGTCATGGTTTCAGTACTGTCGTTGTGAATGTATTATTATGTTAGCTATATATCAGTGGCAGGGTGGCTAAATTTTCATGGTAGGATAATTTTGTTATAGCGGTTATATTGCATTTGTGATAATACTGTCATGGTGACTGTGTTCTAGTAATTTCTATATTATCATTTAATTTGTTGAAGCGGTTGCAATATTGTCGTAGAGACTCTAATGTCATGTTGCTTATATTGTCATGATGGTTGCATGTCATCTTGACTATATAGTCATGTTGGTTATATTCCAGTTATGATTACATGGTTATGGTAACTATAATATGTTTGCCATGGTGACTATATTGATAGGTAACTACATTGCCATGATAGCTTTTTTTCATTTTTGTTATACTGTAAGGAGGTGACTGTCTTTTCATATTGAATATATTCTCAGGGTAGCTATATTGTTAAGTTAGCTATATCATTGTGGTGCTTATTTTCTTTTTCTGGTGGTATATTCACATGATGCCTAGACTAACATTTTGGCGATATTGGCATGGTGATATAGTGTCTTAGCAAATAAACTGTTATTGTGGATATGTTCCATGGGATTTTATTATCATAGAAGCTACATTGTCAATGTTACTATATTTTCATGGTAGCTTAATTGTCATGGTGACGATATTCTCATTGTGGCTGTATTGTTATTTTCAGTATAATGCCATCCTAACTACATTATCTTGGTCGCTATATTTACTTGCTGGCTATAATGCTATTGTTAATTTTATCGTTGGGGATATATTTTGTCATTAACTACAATTTTGTTTCAATCATATGATCATGATAATATTTTCATGGCGGCTTATTTGGTAATATGAGTGCAAGTGTATGGATATCATATTAGCATGTCACTATATTGTCATGGTTTTTATACTGTGATGGTGTTTATGTCACCCTCCTGATGATATTACCATGATTGATATACGATTATGGTAACTAAATTGTAATGGCGATTATTTTTCATTGTGACAATTTTGTCATGTTGCCTGCATTTTCATGGTAGTTATATTGTTATGGCATGTACATTTTCATTGTTGTTTCATTGTTTTATCGGCTATACTGTCAAGGTGACTATATCTTAATCAAAAATCTTGTCTTGGTCGCTATTTTGTCATGGACACTATATTGTCCTGGAACCTATATGTTTCCTATGATCCGAAATAGACTATTTTGTCACAGCATCAATATTGTCAGGTGCTTATTTTGCCATAATGAATATAATTTGAAGGCTTCCTTATTGTTGCGTTGACTGTATTTTCATATCTCTTATATTTTCATGGCTATATTGTTATAGTGAATATATTGCCGTCTTGACTATATGATCATATTGGCTAAATTGTCATGGTAAGTATGATGACATGGAAGACTTATTTTCATGATGTTTATATCGTCAGTGAATCATATCGTGACTTTATTGTCATAGTGGCTGTACTTTCATGGTGGCTATATTGTCGTTTCCTGTATTTTCTCTGTTACTCTTTTGTGAAGATTGCTTTATTGTCATTGTAGCTATAGTGTCATGGGGGATATATGTTCATAGCAGCAGTATTGTCATTATGAACATACCGTCATTTTGGCTATCTACTCATTTTGGTTATATTGCGAAAATTTACATATCGTCACCTTGGCTATATTGTCAAGGTGATCTCTTTTATAGTTGCTATGTTGTCATTTTTTTTAGTCATGCATATTTTTTCATAAGCGATACATTATCGTGATAATTTTACTACTAAGGTGACAACATGACTATAATATCTTAGTGGCTATATTGCTAAGATAACTAATCTGTCATGGTTATTATTTCATGATGATGGTTATAATGACAGTTTGACTGCATTTTCATTGTAGCATATTTAATGGTGTTGATTTTGCCCTTGAAGATATATTATAAAAACGAGAATTTTCTTTTTTTTGAAATGATCATGTGAATATATATCCATGATATGCGATATTGCTATAGTTTCAGTAATGTCATGTTGAATGTATATTATGTTGTTTACATTACAATTAAAGTCATAGTGGCAGGGTAACTATATTTTCATGGTTGGATCATTTTGTTTTGACGATTTTATTGTATATGTGAGTATATTCTCATGGTTACTGTGTTGCCGTAATTTCTATATTGTCCTGGACACTACATATCCTGAAATATACATTGTCATATCAGTTATATGATCATGGTAGCTTTATTGTCATAGTGAATACCTTGTCGTTCGTGACTATATTATCATGATGGCTAAATTGTCATAGGTAATATGTTGACATGAGGGCTAAATTTTCATGATATTCATAAAGTCATTGAAAGATTACTATAAAGGTGATTCTAATAGCCTGGCGATTGATGTATATCGTGACATTATTGTCACGATAGCTGTATTGTCATGGTGGCTATATTGTCGTTTCCTGTATTTTCAATGTTACTCTTTTGTGAAGATTGCTTTATTGTCATAGTAGCTATAGTTCATGGGGAATATATTTTCGTAGTAGCAGTATTGTCATTATGAACATATCGTCACTTTGGCTATCTGCTTATTTTGGTCACATTGCGAAGATTTACATATCGTCACCTTGGCTATATTGCCAAGGAGATCTCTTTATAGTTGCTATATTGTCATTTTTTTAATCATGTATATTTTTTCATGAGTGATACATTATCTTGATAACTATATCATTAAAGTGACAGTATGTTGTCATGGTCACTATATTGTCATTATGACTACAATCTCTTAGTGGCTATATTGCTAAGACAACTACATGTGACTACATTTTCATTGTAGCTTATTTAATGGTGTTGATTTACCCTTGGAGATATATCATTATAAAAACGGATATATCCTTTTGTTTAAGTTATGAGGTGAATACATTGACATGATATGCTATATTCTTATAGTTTCAGTACTGTCAAGGTGAATGTATATTATGTTGGCTACATTACAATGGAAGCCATAGTGGCAGGGTGGCTATATTTTCATGGTTTGATCATTTTGTTATTAGTATTTTATTGTGTTTTTGAATATATTGTCATGGTGACTGTGTTGCCATAATTTCTATATTGTCATTTGATTTATTAAATTGATGGCAATATTGTCATAGAGACTGTATTGTCATGTTGCCTGTATGGTCATCATGGTTGTCTCGTCATCGTGACTCTATGGTCATGATGGCTATACTGTCGTTAAGATTACATTCTTATGGTAACTATATTGCCATCATGGCTTTTTCTCAAAGTAGCTATATTGTTAGGTTAGCTATCTTATTGTGATGGGTATTTTTTTTCCATTAGGTATATTGCCATGATAGATATACTAGGATTATGGCAAGATTAGCATGGTGATAAAGTGTTCGCAGCCCAACTGTTGTTTTGGACATTTTTTCATGGGAATACATTATCATGGTACCTACATTGTCAAGGTTACTATATTTCATGCAAGCTACATTGTAAAGATGACGATATTGGCATGGCGGGTGTATTGTTATGTTCAATATAACGCCATCCTGGCTACATTATCTTGGTCGCTATATCAACTTGATGGCTATATTTCTATGGTCAGTTTCACAGTTGGGGATGTATTTTGTCTTTACCTACAATTTGGGTGTGATTATATTACCATGATAATATTTCTATAACGGCTTATTTGGCATCTTGAGTGTATCTGTCTGGATATCATATCGTCATGTAACTTAGTCTGTCGTGCTTTTAAACGGTGATGGTGCTTATGTGAAAATGCTGATTACATTATCATCATTAATGTATGATTATTGTAACTATATAGCAATGGCAATATCTTTTTTGATCATTTTGGTATGTTAACTTCATTTTGATAGTAGTTATATTGGTATGGCAGGTACATTTTCATGGTTCTGACATTGTTTTATGGGCTATACTTTTAAGGCGGCTGTATAGTATTGATAAATTCTGTTTTGGACGCTATTGTCTCCTGGACACTATATACTTTAGAGGCTATATGTTTCCTATGATCCGAAAGCGACTATTTTGTCACGGTATCTATATTGTCAGATGGCGATATTGACGTTGTGAACATATTCTGAATGTTTCTTTAACGTTGCGTTGACTACATTGTTATATCAGTTATATGGCCATGGTGGCTTTGTTGTTATAGTGAATATATTATAGTTGTGACTATACTATCATAATGGCTAAATTGTCATGGGAAATATGTTGATATGGATGCTATATTCTCATGATACTTTTTTGGTAATTGTAAAAATTTTTCAAGTTTACTCTAATATCACAGTGATCGATTTATGTTGTAACATTATTGTTATGGTGGCTGTACAATCATGGTGACTATATTATCGTTTGATGCGTTTTCAGTGTTACTATTTAGTGAATATGGCTTTAATGTCAGTGTAGCTATACTTTCATTGGGAACAAATTTTCATAGTGACGCAATTGTCATTATGAAATGAAGTCATTTTTTCTAATTTGGGTTACATTGCTCTGTTATATATATCGTCAACTTGGCTATATTGGGAAGGTGATTTTTTTTTTATAGGTGGTATATTGTCATTTTTAATCGTGCATATTCTGTTATAACCATTATATTCTCATGATACCCATATCATTAAGGTGAAAATATTGGCATGGAGACTATATTATCTTTATGACTGTCATCTTATGATAACAATATAGGTACACTGATATATAGGCAACATAAAAAGACAATCACCCCCTTGTAATATAACAAAAAATAACAAATAGTCATCATGGCAATATATTCACTTAACAATATAGCCACCATGGCGATATAGTTACCGAATCAATATAATCGTAATGGAAATATAACTACCATGACCATATAGACACGATGACAATACAACCACCAAGACAATTCAGGAACCATGACATTATATTATGATAATATAGCCACCAATTCAACAAATGAAATGACAGAATATATATATTATGGCAACAGTCACCATGACAATATACACACAAGTGGAATATAATCGACATAACAGAATGATTATATTATGAAAATATAGCCACTCTGCCTCTATGGCTTCCATTGGAATATAGCCAACATAATAATACATATACAATGACATTCCTGAAAACATAACAATATAGCATATCACGACAATGTAGTCCCCTAATGATTTAATCAAAATGAGAATCTCGTTTTATAATGATACATCCTCAAGGGCAAACCCAACACCAATATAAAAGCTACCTTGAAAATGTAGTCACCTTGACATTATAACCATCATGATGAAATAGACACCATGACAATAAAGTTACTTTAGCAAGATATCCAACATGATATCATTGTCATAATAACAATATAGTCATAATGCTAATATATAGTTACCGGAATGTTATAGTTATCATGATACTGTATCACTTACGACAAAAATGCATGATTAAAAAAATGAAAATATAGCAACCGTAAAAAAAAAACACGTTGCTAATAAAGCCAAGGTGATGATATATATATATATATATATATATATATATATATATATATATATATATATATATATATATATATATATATATATATGATAGAAATGTAACCAAAATAAGGAGATGGCCAAAAAAACAATATGTTCATAATGACAATAATTTCACTATGAAAATATATTCTCCATAACACTATAGGTACACTAACAGTAAAGCTATCTTCAGAAAAGTGTAAAATCAAAATACAGCAAACTACATTATAGCCACCATGACAATACAGCCATCTTGACAATAATATCACGATATAACTCAATCACCAGGACAATAGAGTCACCTTAACAGTAATCTTACAATGACTTTATAAATATCATGAAAATATAGCCCCCATGTCAAGATATTTGCTATGACAATTTAGCCATTATGTAAATATAGTCACGACGACAATCTATTCACTATGACAATAAAGCTACCATGATCATATAACTGATATGACAATATAGTCAAAGCAAAAATATAGAAACATTCAACTTATATTCACAATGGCAATATAACCACCTAACAATATAGATAATGTTAATATGTAGTCGTTTTCGGATTATAGTAAAAAATATAGACTCGAGGACAATATAGTCTCTGTGAAAAAACAGTGACTCAGACAGGATTCATCATCATGATATTCTCATAACATTATAGCTGTCATAGAATTGTAGTCAACATGACAAAATTATCACAATGAAATGAAACGACAAAACAATATAATTACCATAATCATACACCAATCATTATTATATATTGAGCAGGTGGACATAAACAAGATCATAGTGCAAAAACCAAGACAATTTAAGTGACATGATGAGATGATATCCATTCACTTACACTTACAATACCACATAAGTTTTCATGAAAATATTATCATGATCATATAATCACAACAGTATTGTCACTAATTACAAAATATATCCCGAAAGACAAAATTAACCATAACAATATAGCTATCAAGTTGATATAGCGACCAAGATAATGTAGACAGGACGGCATCATATTGAAAGTAAGAATACAACCACTACGCCAATGTCTTCACCATGACAATGTAGCTACCATGAAAATATAGTAACCTTAACTATGTACCTACCATGATAAAATACACAAAAATATCCACAACAAGAGTTAAGCTTCTAAAACACTATATCGCCATGCCAATATCGCCAAAATGTTATTATTACCATCATGATAATATACCGCCAGAAAAGAAATATATATACCCACTCCTCGACATATAGCTATTCTGATAATATTGCCAACATGAAAAGACAGTCACCTCCTTGTTATATAACGAAAATGACAAATAGCCATCATGACGATATAGTGAATTAACCATACAGCCACTATGGTAATATAGTTAGCATAACAATGTCATCTTAACGACAATGTAGCTAACATGACTATATAATCACGTTGACAATACAACCACCGTGACAATACAGATAACATGAAAATACCGTCTCTAAGACAATATTGCTATCAATTTGACAAATTATATGACAATATAGATATTATGGCAACATAGTCACCATGACAATATACTAAGAAATGGAATATAATCGCCATGATAAAATTATCCTACCATGAAAATATAGCCACCTACCGTTTTGGTTTCCATTGCAATGTAGAAACAGTAATAAAAGATTTACCATGACAGTACTGAAACCATAACAGTATAGCATATCATGGCAATGTAGTCACCAAATGATTTAATCAAAATGACAATTTCTTTTCTATAATGGTATATCCTCAAGGGCAATATCAACTCCATTAAAAAAGCTTCTACGAAAATACAGTCATTATGACATTATAAAAATCATGATAAAAAAGGCACCATGACAATATTGTTATCTTGGCAATATAGCCACTGTGACATTATAGTCATAATGATAATATAGTCGCTATGACAATACTGTCACCCTAAAAATATAATTATCATGATAATATTCCGCTTATGACAAAGTATGCAGGAGTTAAATAATGGCAATATATCACCTGTAAAAAGATCCCCTTGCCAATATAGCTAAGGTGACGATATATACATTATAGCAATGTAAATAAAATGAAAAGATAGCCAAAATGACGGTATGGTCATAATGACAATACTGCCACTATGAAAATATGTTCCCCATGACACTATAGCTACACTGACAACAAAGCCATATTCACAAAAGAGCAACATTGAAAATATAGCGAACGAGAATATAGGCACCGTCATAGTTCAGCCACCATGATAATAATGTCACGATACAAATCATCACCATGTCATTAGTCACCTTGATAATAAACTTACAATGACTATCTAAATATCACAAAAATATAGCCGCCATGTCAACATGTCTGCCATGATAATCTGGCCATTATGATAATATAGTCATGACGGCAATTTATTCACTATAACAATATAGCTACAGTGATCATATAACTGATGTGACAATACAGTCAAAGAAGCAAAAAAGAAATATGCAAATCATTTTCACTATGGCAGTATAACTACATAACAATATAGATACTGTGACAAATAGTCGCTTTTGAATCATAGCAAACATATAGCTGGCAGAACAGCATAGTCTCTATGACAAAATAGCGACCAAGACAGGATATGTCATTATAATATAGACACTTTGACAGTATGACCATAAAACAATGTAACAATCATGAAACTGTACCAGCCAAAACATTATAGATGTCATGAAATTTTAGTCAACATGACAAAATTATCATAATGAAATATCATCGGCATTACAATATAGTTACCATAATCATAGACAAATCATGATCATATAATCAGCAGGTTGACATAAACAATATCACAGGATAAAAACCATGACAGTATAAGTGACATGATGATATGATATTCATACACTTACAATACCAAAGAAGCCGCCATGAATATATTGTTATCATGATCATATAATCACAACAATATTGTAGGTATTGACAAATATATCTCCAACCAAAAAATTAATCATAGCAATATAGCCATCAACTTGTTATAGCGACCAAGATAATGTAGCGAGCATTGTATTGAGAATTACAATGCAGCCACCGTGCCAATGTCGTCACCATGACAATATAGCTACCATGAAATATAGTAACGTTGATAATGTAGCTGCCATGGCAAAATATTCAAGATAGAAAATACCCAAAAGATAGCCACATCAAGAGTTTAGGTGCTAAGACGATATATCACCAACCCAATACCTCTAAAATGTTAGTATAGCCATCATGGCAATATATCAATAGAAAAATACTCATCACAACGATATAGCTAACTTGAAAATAACTACTCTGACAATATAAGTAACATTAAAAGACAGCCACCTCCTTGAAATATAAAAGATAAAAAATGGCAAATAGCCATCATGGCAATATGGTAACAAAACACTATAGCCATCATGACAATATGGTAACCAAACAATATAGCCATCATGGCAGTATGATTACCATAGCAATGTATTCTTAATGGCAATATAGTCACCATGTCCTTACAGTCACGAAGACAATACAACTACCATGACAATACAGAAAACATCAAAACACAGTCTCTAATATAATATTGCCACTAATTCAACAAGTTAAATGACAATATAGATATTATGGCAACACAATCACGATGACAATATACTCAGAAATTTTATATAATCGTCATAAGAATATGATCCTACCATGAAAATATAGTCACTCTGCCACTATGGCTTCCATTACAATATAGCCACAATAACAAAACATTCACCACGACAGTACTAAAACCATAACCATATAGCATATCATGACAATGTAGTCACTTGATCATTTAATGAAAAATAAAAATTTCGCTTTATTATGGTATAACCTCAGGGACAAAATTTTATATACCATTAAAAAGCTGCCATGGAAATACAGTCACTATGACAAAAATATCATGATAAAATAGTGACCATGGCATTATAGCTACTCTGAGATTATAGTCAATATGACAATATAGTCGCTATTAAAATACTGTCACCATAATAATAAAGTTATCAAAATGATATATCGCTTGTGACAAAATATGAAAGATTAGAAAATGACAGTATAGCACCTATTAAAAAGATCACCTTGCCACTATAGTCAAGGTGACGATAAATACATAATAGCAACGTAAAGATAAAGAGATGATAACCAGAACGACGGTTTGTTCATAATGGCAATACTGCAACTATGAAAATATGTTCCCCACGATTCTCCAGCTTCACTGACAATAAAGCCATCTTCACAAGAAGAGTACTATTGAAAAAATAGCAAACGACTATACAGCCATCAAGACAGTACAGCCACCATGACAATAATCTCTCGATATAAATCAATCGCCAGGACATAAGCGTCACCTTGATAATGAATATACAATGACTACATGAACATCATGAAAATATAGCGTCCATATAAATATATTTGTCGTGAAAATATGGCCTCCATATGAATATCTTTAAAGTGACAGTTTCACCATTCTGATAATATGGTCAAGACGCTAATATATTCACCATAACAATAAAGCCACCATGATCACATAAATGATATGACAATATAGTCAACTCAACAATAAACGCATTTATAAATTATATCCACTCTGATAATACAGCCACATGAAAATATAGATACTGTGACAAAATAGTAATTTTTGGATCATAACAAAGATATAGCGTCCAAGAGAATATAGTCTCGATGACAAAATAGCGAAGAGGACAGGATTTATAATCACAATACAGTCACCTTGACAGTATAGTCAATAAAACAGTGGAACATCCATGAAAATGTACATACCATAACAATATAACTTACATGAAAATATAGTTACTATGACAAAATCATTACAATGAAATACAAACGATATCACATTATGGTTTCGATAATCATACACCAATCATGATCATATAAGATAAAACCTTCAAAACAAAGGAAGGGTAGCGACAACGCAGGGAGGAATAGCTACAAACTATCACTAGAAGACGTTAGCAGCTCCGTACACGTCGGTAGCTGGTGCGCGACTGTCATCAGGTGATTACACTGTCATTATATGCTATATTGTCATGGTTTCAGTACTGTCGTAGTGAATATATTGTTATGTTAGCTATATTGCAGTGTCAGGGTGATTAAATTGTCATGGTAGGATAATTTTGTTATCGCGGTTATATTGTATTTGTGATAATACTGTCATGGTGACTGTGTTCCAGTAATATCTATATTATCATTTAATTTGTTGAAGCGATTGCAATATTGTCGTAGAGACTCTAATGTCATGTTGCCTGTATTTCCATGATGGTTCCATGTCATCTTGACTATATACTCATGTTGCTTATATTCCAGTTATGATTCCATGGTTATGGTAACTATATTGCCATGGTGACTATATTGATAGGTGACGACATTGCCATGATAGCTATTTTTCATTTTTGTTATACTGTAAGGAGGTGACTGTCTTTTCATATTGAATATATTATCAGGGTAGCTATATTGTTAAGTTAGCTATATCATTGTGGTGCTTATTTTCTTTTTCTGGTGGTATATTGCCATGATGCCTAGACTAACATTTTGGCGATATTGGCATGTCTTAGCAAATAAACTGTTATTGTGGACATGTTCCATGGGATTTTATTATCATAGTAGCTACATTGTCAATGTTACTGTATTTTCATGGTAGCTCCATTGTCATGGTGATGATATTGCCATTGTGGCTGTATTGCTATTTTCAATATAATGACATCCTAACTACATTATCTTGGTCGCTATATTTACTTGCTGGCTATATTGGTATGGTTAATTTTGTCGTTGGGGATATATTTTGTAATTACTACAATTTTGTTTTAATCATATGATCATGATAATATTTTCCTGGCGGCTTATTTAGTAATGTGAGTTCAATTGTATGGATATCATATTATCATGTCACTATATTGTCATGGTTTTTATACTGTGATGGTGTTTATGTCAGCCTCCTGATGATATTATCATGATTGATATATGATTATGGTAACTAAATTGTAATGGCGATTATATTTCAATGAGACAATTTTGCCATGTTGCCTGCATTTTCATGGTAGCTATATTGTTATGGCAGGTACATTTTTATTGTTGTTCATTGTTTTATCTTCTATACTGTCAAGGTGACTATATTTAAATAAAAATTTTGTCTTGGTCGCTATTTTGTCATAGACACTATATTGTCCTGGAGTCTATATGTTTGCTATAATCCGAAAAAGATTATTTTGTCACAGCATCAATATTGTCAGGTGCTTATATTGCCATAATGAATATAATTTGAAGGCTTCCTTATTGTTGCGTTGACTGTATTATCATATCACTTATATGATCATGGCTATATTGTTATAGTGAATATATTGCCGTGTTGACTATATTATCATATTGGCTAAATTGTCATGGTAATTATGTTGACATGGAAGCCTTATTTTCATGATGTTTATATAGTCAGTGAATTATATCTTGACATTATTGTCATAGTGGCTGTACTTTCATGGTGGCTATATAGTCGTTTGCTGTTTTTTCAATGTTACTCTTCTGTGAAGATTGCTTTATTGTCATTGTAGCTATAATGTCATGGGGTATATATTTTCATAGCAGCAGTATTGTCATTATGAACATACCGTCATTTTGGCTATCTACACATTTTGGTTATATTGCAAAGATTTATATATCGTCACCTTGGCTATATTGTCAAGGTGATCTTTTTTATAATTGCTATGTTGTCATTTTTTTTAGTCATGCATACTTTGTAATAAGTGATTCATTATCGTGATAACTTTACTATTAAGGTGACAGTATATTGTCATTGTGACAATGTTGACATTATGACTATTATCTCTTAGTCGCATATTGCTAAGATAACTATACTGTCGTGGTGACTATTTCATGATGATGGTTATAATGACGGTTTGACTGCATTTTCTTTGTAGGATATTTAATGGTGTTGATTTTGCCCTTGAAGATATATCATAAAAACGAAAATTTCCTTTTTTCTTAAATTATTATGTGAATATATTGCCATGATATGCGATATTGTTATAGTTTCAGTACTGTCATGTTCAATGTATATTATGTTGTTTACATTACAATTAAAGTCATAGTGGCAGGGTAACTATATTTTCATTGTTGGATCATTTTGTTTTGACGATTTTATTGTATTTGTGAGTATATTCTCATGGTTACTGTGTTGCCGTAATTTCTATATTGTCCTGGACACTACATATCCTGATATCTATATTGTCATATCAGTTATATGATCATGGTATCTTTATTGTCATAGCGAATATCTTGTCGTCGTGGCTATATTATCATAATGGATTAATTGTCATAGGAAGTATGTTGATATGAGGACTATATTTTCATGATATTCATAAAGTCATTGAAAGATTACTATCAAGGTGACTCTAATAGCCTGGCGATTGATGTATATCATGACATTATTGTCACGATAGCTGTATTGACATGGTGGCTATATTGTCGTTTCCTGTATTTTCAATGTTACTCTTTTGTGAATATTGCTTTATTGTCATTGTAGCTATGGTGTCATTGGGAATATGTTTTCGTAGTAGCAGTATTGTCATTATGAACATATCGTCATTTTGGCTATCTGCTCATTTTGGTTACATTGCGAAGATTTACATATCGTCACCTTGGCTATATTGGCAAGGTGATCTCTTTATAGTTGCTATATTGTCATTTCTTTTAATCATGTATATTTTTTCATGAGTGATACATTATCTTGATAACTATATCATTAAAGTGACAGTATATTATCATGATGGCAATATTGTCATTATGACTACAATCTCTTAGTGGCTATATTGCTAAGATAACTACATGTGACTACATTTTCATTGTAGCTTATTTAATGGTGTTGATTTACCCTTGGAGATATATCATTATAAAAACGGATTTTTCATTTTGTTTAAATAATGAGGTGAATACATTATCATGATATGTTATATTGTTATAGTTTCAGTATTGTCATGGTGAATGTATATTATGTTGCCTACATTACAATGGAAGCCATAGTGGCAGGGTGGCTATATTTTCATGGTTTGATCATTTTGTTATTAGTATTTTATTGTATTTTTGAATATATTGTCATGGTGACTGCGTTGCCATAATTTCTATATTATCATTTGATTTATTAAATTGATGGCAATATTGTCATAGAGACTGTATAGTCATGTTGCCAGTATGGTCATCATGGTTGTCTTGTCATCGTGACTCTACGTTCATGATGGCTATACTGTCATTAACATTACATTCTTATGGTAACTATATTGCCATCATGGCTTTTTGTTAGAGTAGCTATATTGTTAAGTTAGCTATCCTATCGTGGTGGGTATTTTTTTTCCTTTTGGTATATTGCCATGATGGCTATACTAGAATTTTGGCAAGATTATCATGGTGATATAGTGTTCGCAGCCCAACTGTTGTTTTGGACATTTTTTCATGGGAATACATTATCATGGTACCTACATTGTCAAGGTTACTCTATTTCATGCAAGCTACATTGTAAAGATGACGATATTGGCATGTCGGGTGTATTGTTATGTTCAATATAACGCCATCCTGGCTACATTATCTTGGTCGCTATATCAACTTGATAGCTATATTGCAACGGTCAGTTTCATCGTTTTGGATGTATTTTGTCTTTACCTACAATTTGGTTGTGATTATATGATCATGGTAATATTTCTATGACGGCTTATTTGGCATCTTGAGTTTATCTGTCTGGATATCATATCATCATGTAACTTAGTCTGTCATGATTTTAAATGGTGATGGTGCTTATGTGAAAATGCTGATAACATTATCATCATTAATGTATCATTATTGTAACTATATAACAATGGCAATATCTTTTTTGATCAATTTGGTATGTTGACTTCATTTTGATAGTAGTTATATTGGTATGGCAGGTACATTTTCATGGTTCTGATATTGTTTTATGGGCTATACTGTCAAGGCGGCTGTATAGTATTGATAAATTCTGTTTTGGACGATATTGTCTTCTGGACACTATATACTTTAGAGGCTATATGTTTGCTATGATGCCAAAGCGACTATTTTGTCACGGTATATATATTGTCAGGTGGCTATATTGACGTTGTGAACATATTCTAAATGTTTCTTTAATGTTGCGTTGACTATATTGTTATATCAGTTATATGGCCATGGTGGCTTTGTTGTTATGTTGAAAACATTGTAGTTGTGACTATACTATCATAATGGCTAAATTGTCATGGGAAATATGTTGATATGGATGCTATATTCTCATGATACTTTTATGGTAATTGTAAAAAAATTTTCAAGTTTACTCTAATATCATAGTGATTGATTTATGTTGTAACATTATTGTAATGGTGGCTGTACAATCATGGTGGCTATATTGTCGTTTGATGCGTTTCCAATGTTACTATTTAGTGAATATGGCTTTAATGTCAGTGTAGCTATACTTTCATTGGGAGCAAATTTTCATAGTGACGCAATTGTCATTATGAAATAAAGTCATTTTGGCTATCTTCTAATTTGGGTTACATTGCTATGTTATATAAATCGTCACCTTTGCTATATTGGGAAGGTGACTTTTTTATAGGTGGTATATTGTCATGTTTTAATCGTGCATATTCTGTTATAAGCGATATATTATCAGGATACCCATATGATTAAGGTGAAAATATTGGCATGGCGACCATATTGTCTTTATGACTGTAATCTTATGATAACAATATAGGTACCCTGATATATAGGCAATATGAAAAGACAATCACCCACTTGTAATATAACAAAAATTAACAAATAACCATCATGGTAATGTATTCATTTAACAATATAGCAACCATGCCAAAATAGTTAACGCATTAATATAATCTTAATGGAAATATAACTACCATGACCATATAGACACGATGACAATACAACCACCAAGACAATAAAGGAACCATGACATTACATTATGACAATATAGCCACCAATTCAACAAATCAAATGACAGCATAGATATTATGGCAACAGTCACCATGACAATATACACACAAGTGGAATATAATCGACATAAGAAAATGATTATAGTATGAAAATATAACCTCTCTGCCACTATGGCTTACATTGGAATATAGCCAACGTAATAATACATATACAGTGACATTCCTGAAACCATAACAATATAGCATATCACGAAAATGTAGTCCCCTAATGATTTAATTAAAATGAGAATCTCGTTTTATAATGATACATCCTCAAGGGCAAACCCAACACCAATATTAAAGCTACCGTGAAAATGTAGTCACCATGACATTATAACCATCATGATGAAATAGACACCATGACAATAAAGTTATTTTGGCAAGATATCCAACATGATATCATTGTCATAATAACAATATAGTCAAAATGCCAATATATAGTTACCGGAATGTTATAGTTATCATGATAATGTATCACTTACGACAAAAAATGCATGATTAAAAAAAAAATAAAAATATAGCAACAATAAAAAAAGATCACATTGCTAATATAGCCAAGGTTAATATATATATATATATATATATATATATATATATATATATATATATATATATATATATATATATATATATATATATATATATATGATAGAAATGTAACCAAAATAAGGAGATGGCCAAAATGACAGTATGTTCGTAATGACAATAATTACACTATGAAAATATATTCTCCATGACGCTATAGGTACAAGGACAGTAACGGTATCTTCACAAAAGAGTAAAATCAAAATACAGCAAAATTACAATATAGCCACTATGACAATAGAGCCATCTTGATAATAATATCACGATATAACTCAATCACCAGGACAATAGAGTCACCTTGACAGTAATCTTACAATGACTTTATGAATATCATGAAAATATAGCCCCCATGTCAAGATATTTGCTATGACAATTTAGCCATTATGAAAATATTGTGACGACGACAATCTATTCACTATGACAATAAAGCTACCATGATCATACAACTGATATTACAATATTATCAAAGCAAAAATATAGAAACAATCAACTTATATCTACAATGGCAATATAACCACCTGACAATATAGATAATGTTAATAGATAGTCGTTTTCGGATCATAACAAAAATATAGACTCCAGGACAATACAGAGTCTGTCAAAAAACAGTGACTCAGACAGGATTTATCATCATGATATTCTCATAACATTATAGCTGTTATGGAATTGTAGTCAACATGACAAAATTATCACAATGAAATAAAACGACATTACAATATAGTTGCCATAGCCATTCACCAATCATGATTATATAATCAGCAGGTTGACAGAAACAAGATTATAGTGTAAAAACTATGACAATTTAAGTGACATGATGAGATGATATCCATTCACTTACACTTACAATACCATATAAGTTTTCATGAAAATATTATCATGATCATATAATCACAACAGTATTGTCACTAATTACAAAATATATCCCATCAGACAAAATCAACCATAACAATATAGCCATTAAGTTGATATAGCGACAAAGAGAATGTAGCCAGGACTGCATCATATTGAAAGTAAGAATACAACCACCATGCCAATAATTTCACCATGACAATGTAGCTACCATGAAAATATAATAACCTTGACTATGTAGCTACCATGATAAAATATACAATTGAAAAATGTCCACAACAAGAGTTTAGCTGCTAAAACACTATATCGCTATGCCAATATTGCCGAAATGTTATTACTTCCCTCATGATAATATACCGCCAGAAAAGAAATATATATACCCACTACTCGACAATATAGCTATTCTGACAATATTGCCAACATGAAAAGACAGTCACCTCTTTGTTATATAACAAAAATGACAAATAGCCATCATGGCGTTATAGTGATTTAACAATACAGCCTCTATGTTAATATAGTTACCATAACAATGTGATTCTAACGACATTGTAGCCAACATGACTATATAGTCACGTTGAAAATACAACCACCGTGACAATAAAGATACCATGACAGTACCGTCTCTAAGACAATATTGCCATCAATTTGACAAATTATATGACATTATAGATATTACAGCAACATTGTCACCATGACAATATACTAAGAAATGCAATATAATCGCCATGATAGAATTATCCTACCATGAAAATATAGCCATCTACCATTTTGGTTTCCATTGCAATGTAGAAACTGTAATAAAAGATTTAGTATAGCATATCATGTATAGCATATCATGGCAATGTAGTCACAAAATAATTTAATCAAAATGACAATTTCTCTTCTATAATGATATATCCTCAAGGGCAATATCAACTCCATTAAAAAAGCTTTTACGAAAATACAGTCATTATGGCATTATAAAAATCATGATAAAAAGTCACCATGACAATATAGTTATCATGGCAATATAGCCACTGTGACATTATAGTCATAATGATAATATAGTCACTATGACAATATTGTCACCATAAAGATATAATTATCATGATATTTCGCTTTTGACAAAGTATTCAAGAGTTAAATAATGACATTATATCACCTATAAAAAGATCACCTTGCCAATATAGTTAAAGTGACTAAACTAAACTAAAATGAAAAGATACTAAAATGAAAAGGTAGCCAAAGTAACTAAAATGAAAAGATAGCCAAAATGACGGTATGGTCATAATGACAATATTGCCACTATGAAAATATGTTCCCCATGACACTATAACTACACTGACAACAAAGCCATATTCACAAAAGAGCAACATTGAAAATACAGCAAACGAGAATATAGCCACCATCATAGTTCAGCCACCATGATAATAATGTCACGATACAAATCATCACCATATCATTAGTCACCTTGACAATAAACTTACAATGACTATATAAATATCATGAAAATATAGCCTCCATGTCAACATGTCTGCCATGATAATCTGGCCATTATGATAACATACTCATGACGACAATTTATTCACTATAACAATATAGCCACAGTGATCATATAACTGATGTGACAATACAGTCAAAGAAGCAAAAAAAGAAATATACAAATCATATTCACTATGGCACTATAACTACATAACAATATAGATACTGTGACAAATAATCGCTTTTGAATCATAGCAAACATATAACGGGCAGGACAACATAGTCTCTATGACAAAATAGCGACCAAGACAGGATATATCATTATAATATAAACACCTTGACAGTATAAACCATAAAACAATGTAACAATCATGAAACTGTACCTGCCAAAACATTATAGATGTCATGAAATTTTAGTCAACATGACAAAATTATCATAATGAAATATAATCGGCATTACAATATAGTTACCATAATCATAGACCAATCATGATCATATAATCAAAAGGTTGACATAAACAATATCGCAGTATAAAAACCATGACAGTATAAATATCCATACACTTACACTTACAATACCAAAGAAGCCGCCATGAATATATTGTTATCATGATCATATAACCACAACAATATTGCAGGTAGTGACAAATATATCTCCAACGACAAAATTAATCATAGCAATATTGCCATCAACTTGTTATAGCGACCAAGATAATGTAGCGAGCATTGTATTGAGAATTACAATACAGCCACCACGCCAATGTCGTCACCATGACAATATAGCTACCATGAAAATATAGTAATGTTGATAATGTAGCTGCCATTGCAATATATTCAAGATAGAAAACTCGCAAAAGATAGCCACAACAAGAGTTTAGCTGCTAAGACGATATATCACCATGCCAATATCTCTAAAATGTTAGTTTAGCCATCATGGCAATATATCAACAGAAAAGATACTCATCACAACGATATAGCTAACTTGACAATATACTACTCTGACGATATAGGTAACATTAAAAGACAGCCACCTCTTTGAAATATAAAAGAAAAAAAATCACAAATAGCCATCATGGCAATATGGTAACTAAACAATATAGCCATCATGGCAATATGGTAACCAAACAATATAGCCATCATGGAAATATGATTACCATAGCAATGTATTCTTAATGGCAATATAGTCACCATGTCCTTATAGTCACGATGACAATACAACTACCATGACAATACAGAAAACATCAAAATACAGTCTCTAATACAATATTGCCACTAATTCAACAAGTTAAATGACAATATAGATATTATGGCAACACAATCACGATGACAATATACTTAGAAATGTTATATAATCGTCATAATGAAATGATCCTAACATGAAAATATAGTCACCCTTCACTATGGCTTCCATTACAATATAGCCACAATAACAAAACATTCACCACGACAGTACTGTAACCATAACAATATAGCATATCATGACAGTGTAGTCACTTGATCATTCAATAAAGAATTAAAATATCGCTTCTATTATGGTATAACCTCAGGGACAAAATTTTATACACCATTAAAAAGCTGCCACGGAAATACAGTCACTATGACATAAATATCATGATAAAATAGTGACCTTGGCAATATAGCCACTCTGAGATTATAGTCATTATGACAATATAGTCGCTATTGAAATACTGTCACCTTAATAATAAAGTTATCAGAATGATATATCGCTTGTGACAAAATATGTATGATTAGAAAATGACAGTATAGCACCTATAAAAAAGATCAATGTGCCACTATAGTCAAGGGGACGATATATACATAATAGCAACGTAAAGAAAAAGAGATGATAACCAGAACGACGGAATGTTCATAATGACAATACTGCAACTATGAAAATATGTTCCCCACGATTCTCCAGCTTCACAGACAATAAATCCATCTTCACAAAAAGAGTACTATTGAAAAAATAGCAAACGACTATACAGCCATCAAGACAGTACAGCCACCATGACAATAATCTCTCGATATAAATCAATCGCCAGGACATTAGCGTCACCTTGATAATGAATATACAATCAGTACATGAAGATCATGAAAATATAGCGTCCATATAAATATATTTATCGTGAAAATATAGCCTCCATATGAATATCTTTAAAGTGACAGTTTCGCCATTCTGATAATATAGTCAAGACGCTAATATATTCACCATAACAATAAAATCACCATGATCACATAAATGATATGACAATATAGTCAACGCAACAATAAACGCATTTATAAATCATATCCACTCTGAGATTACAGCCACATGAAAATATAGATACCGTGAGAAAATAGTCATTTTTGGATCATAGCAAACATATAGCGTCCAAGAGAATATAGTCTCTATGACAAAATAGCGAAGAAGACAGGATTTATCATCACAATACAGTCACCTTGAAAGTATAGCCAATAAAACAGTGGAAGAACCATGAAAATGTACCTACCATAACAATATAGCTTACATGAAAATATAGTTACTATGACAAATTCATTACAATGAAATACAAACGATATCACATTATGGTTTCGATAATCATACACCAATCATGATCATATAATATAAAACCTTCAAAACAAAGGAAGGGTAGCGACAACGCAGGGAGGAATAGCTACAACCTAGCTCTGAAAGACAATAGCAGCTCCGTACACGTCGGTAGCTGGTGCGCGACTGTCATCAGGTGAGTACATTGTCATTATATGCTATATTGTCATGGTTTCAGTACTGTCGTAGTAAATGTATTATTATGTTAGCTATACTGCAGTGGCAGGGAGGCTAAATTTTCATGGTAGGATAATTTTGTTATCGCGGATATATTGCATTTGTGATAATACTGCCATGGTGACTGTGTTCCAGTAATATCTATATTATCATTTAATTTGATGAAGCGATTGCAATATTGTCGTAGAGACTCTAATGTCATGTTGCCTGTATTGTCATGATGGTTGCATGTTATCTTGACTATATAGTCATGTTGGTTATATTCCAGTTATGATTACATGGTTATGGTAACTATATTGGCATGGTGACTATATTGATAGGTGACTACATTCCCATGATAGCTATTTTACATTTTTGTTATAATGTAAGGAGGTGACTGTCTTTTCATATTGAATATATTATCAGGGTAGCTATATTGTTAAGTTAGCTATATCATTGTGGTGCTTATTTTCTTTTTTTGGTGGTATATTGCCATGATGCCTAGACTAACATTTTGGCGATATTGGCATGGTGATATAGTGTCTTAGCAAATAAACTGTTATTGTGGATATGTTCCATGGGATTTTATTATCAGAGTAGCTACATTGTCAATGTTACTATATTTTCATGGTAGCTCCATTGTCATGGTGACGATATTGCCATTGTGGCTGTATTGTTATTTTCAATATAATGCCATCCTAACTACATTACCTTGGTCGCTATATTTACTTGCTGGCTATATTGCTATGGTTAATTTTGTCGTTGGTGATATATTTTGTCATTAACTTTAATTTTGTTTTAATCATATTATCAGAACAACAATATTTTCATGGCAACTTATTTGGTAATGTGAGTGCAAGTGTAGGGATATCATATTATCATGTCACTATATTGTCATGGTTTTTACACTGTGATGGTGTTTATATCAGCCTCCTGATGATATTATCATGATTGATATATGATTATGGTAACTAAATTGTAATGGCGATTATATTTCATTGTGACAATTTTGTCATGTTGCCTGCATTTTCATGGTAGCTATATTGTTATGGCAGGTACATTTTCATTGTTGTTATATTCTTTTATCGGCTATACTGGGAAGGTGACTATATCTTAATTAAAAATATTGTCTTGGTCGCTATTTTGTCATGGACACTATATTGTCCTGGAGCCTATATGTTTGCTATGATCCGAAAGAGACTATTTTGTCACAGCATCAATATTGTCAGGTGCTTTTATTGCTATAATGAATATAATTTGAAGGCTTCCTTATTGTCGCGTTGACTGTACTTTCATATCACTTATATGATCATGGCTATATTGTTATAGTGAATATATTGCCGTCTTGACTATATTATCATATTGGCTAAATTGTCCTGGTAAGTATGTTGACATGGAAGCCTTATTTTCATGATGTTTATATAGTCAGTGAATTATATCGTGACATTATTGTCATAGTGGCTGTACTTTCATGGTGGGTATATAGTCGTTTCCTGTATTTTCACTGTTACTCTTATGTGAAGATTGCTTTATTGTCACTGTAGCTATAGTGTCATGGGGGATATATTTTCATAGCAGCAGTATTGTCATTATGAACATACCGTCATTTTGGCTACCTACTCATTTTGGTTATATTGCGAAGATTTACATATCGTCACCTTGGCTATATTGTCAAGGTGATCTCTTTTATAGTTGCTATATTGTCATTTTTTTTTTAGTCATGCATATTTTTCATAAGCGATACATTATACATTAACTTTACTATTAAGGTGACAGTATATTGTCATTTTGACAATGTTGACATTATGACTATAATCTCTTAGTGGCTATATTGGTAAGATAACTATACTGTCACGGTGACTATTTCATGATGATGGTTATAATGACAGTTTGACTGCATTTTCATTGTAGCATATTTAATGGTGTTGATTTTGCCCTTGAAGATATATCATAAAAACGAAAATTTCCTTTTTTTTTAAATTATCAAGTGAATATATTGCCATGATATGCGATATTTTTATAGTTTCAGTACTGTCATGTTGAATGTATATTATGTTGGTTACATTAATTAAAGTCATAGTGGCAGGGTAACAATATTTTTATGGTTGGATCATTTTATGACGATTTTATTGTATTTGTGAGTATATTCTGATGGTTACTGTATTGCCATAATTTCTATATTGTCCTGGACACTACATATCCTGAAATCTATATTGTCATATCAGTTATATGATCATGGTAGCTTTATTGTCATAGTGAATATTTTGTCGTCGTGACTATATTTTCATAATGGCCAAATTGTCATAGGAAATATGTTGACATGAGGGCTATATTTTCATGATATTCATAAAGTCATTGAAAGATTACTATCAAGTTGACTCTAATAGCCTGGCGATTGATGTATATCGTGACATTATTGTCACGATAGCTGCATTGTCATGGTGGCTATATTGTCGTTTCCTGTATTTTCAATGTTACTCTTTTGTGAAGATTGTTTTATTGTCATTGTAGCTATAGTGTCATGGGGAATATATTTTCGTAGAAGCAGTATTGTCATTATGAACATATCGTCATTTTGGCTATCTGTTCATTTTGGTTAAATTGCGAAGATGTACATATCGTCACCTTGGCTATATTGGCAAGGTGATCTCTTTATAGTTGCTATATTGTCATTACATTATCTTGAAACTATATCATTAAAGTGACAGTATATTGTCATGGTGACTATATTGTCATTATGACTACAATCTCTTAGTGGCTATATTGCTAAGATAACTACATGTGACTACATTTTCATTGTAGCTTATTTAATGGTGTATATTTACCCTTGGAGATATATCATTATAAAAACGGATATTTCATTTTGTTTGAAATATGAGGTGAATACATGGTCATGATATGCTATATTGTTACAGTGTTAGTACTGTCATGGTGAATGTATATTATGTTGGCTACATTACAATGGAAGCCATAGTGGCAGGGTGGCTATATTTTCATGGTTTGATCATTTTGTTATTAGTATTTTATTGTATTTTTGAATATATTGTCATGGTGACTCTGTTGCCATAATTTTTATATTGTCATTTGATTTATTAAATTGTTGACAATATTGTCATAGAGACTGTATTGTCATGTTGCCTGTATGGTCATCATGGTTGTCTTGTCATCGTGACTCTATGGTCATGACGGCTATACTGTCATTAAGAATACATTCTTATGGTAACTATATTACCATCATGGCTTTTTGTCAGATTAGCTATATTGTTAAGTTAGCTATCTTATTGTGGTGGGTATTTTTTTTCCTTTTGGTATATTGCCATGATGGCTATACTAGAATTTTGGCAAGATTAGCATGATGATATAGTGTTCGCAACCCAACTGTTGTTTTGGACATTTTTTCATGGGAATACATTATCATGGTACCTACATTGTCAATGTTACTATATTTCATGCAAGCTACATTGTAAAGATGACGATATTGGCATGGCAGGTGTATTGTTATGTTCAATATAACTCCATCCTGGCTAAATTATATTGTTCGCTATATCAACTTGATAGCTATATTGCTACGGTCAACTTCATCGTTTTGGATATATTTTGTCTTTACCTACAAATTGGTAGTGATTATATGATCATGATAATATTTCTATGACGGCTTATTTGGCATCTTGAGTGTATCTGTCTGTATATCATATCATCATGTAACTTAGTCTGTCATGCTTTTAAACGGTGATGGTGCTTATGTGAAAATACTGATTACATTATCATCATTAATTTATGATTATTGTAAGTATACAGCAATGGCAATATCTTTTTTGATCATTTTGGTATGTTGACTCCATTTTGATAGTAGTTATATTGGTATGGCAGGTACATTTTCATGGTTCTGACATTGTTTTATGGGCTATACTGTCAAGGCGGCTGTATAGTATTGATAAATTCTGTTTTGGACGCTATTGTCTCCTGGACACTATATACTTTAGAGGCTATATGTTTCCTATGATCCGAAAGCGACTATTTTGTCACGGTATCTATATAGCAGGTGGCTATAATGACGTTGCGAACGTATTCTGAATGTTTCTTTAATGTTTCGTTGACTATATTGTTATATCAGTTATATGGCCAGGGTGGCTTTGTTGTTATAGTGAATATATTGTTGTTGTGACTATACTATCATAATGGCTAAATTTTCATGGGAAATATGTTGATATGGATGCTATATTCTTATTATACTTTTATGGTAATTGTAAAAAAATTTTCAAGTTTACTCTAATATCACAGTGATTGATTTATGTTGTAACATTATTGTTATGGTGGCTGTACAATCATGGTGGCTATATTGTCGTTTGATGCCTTTTTGAATGTTACTATTTATTGAATATGGCTTTAATGTCAGTGTAGCTATACTATCATTGGGAAAAAATTTTCATAGTGACGCAATTGTCATTATGAAATAAAGTCATTTTGGCTACTTCTAATTTGGGTTACATTGCTATGTTATATATATCGTCACCTTGGCTATATTGGGAAGGTGGTTTTTTATAGGTGGTATATTGTCATTTTTTAATCGTGCATATTCTGTTATAAGCGATATATCATCATGATACACATATCATTAAGGTGAAAATATTGGCATGGCGACTGTATTGTCTTTATGACTGTAATCTTATGATAACAATATAGGTTCCCTGATATATAGGCAACATGAAAAGACAATCACCCCCTTGTAATATAATAAAAAATAACAAATAGCCATAATGGCAATATATTCATTTAACAATATAGCCACCATGGCAATATAGTTACCATATCAATATAATCTTAATGGAAAGATAACTACCATGACCATATAGACACGATGACAATACAACCAACAAGTCAATAGAGGAACCGTGACATTACATTATGACAATATAGCCACCAATTCAACAAATCAAATGACAGTATAGATATTATGGCAACAGTCACCATGACAATATACATACAAGTGGAATATAATCGACATAACAAAATGATTATATTATGAAAATATAGCCACCCTGCCACTATGGCTTCCATTGGAATATAGCCAACATGATAATACATATACAATGACATTCCTGAAACCATAACAATATAGCATATCACGACAATGTAGTCCCCTAATGATTTAATCAAAATTAGAATCTCGTTTTCTAATGATACATCCTCAAGGGCAAACACAACACCAATATAAAAGCTACCGTGAAAATGTAGTCACCATGACATTATAACCATCATGATGAAATAGACACCATGACAATAAAGTTACTTTGGCGAGATATCCAACATGATATCATTGTCATAATAACAGTATAGTCAAAATGCCAATATATAGTTACCGGAATGTTATAGTTATCATGACAATGTATCATTTACGACAAAAAATGCATGATTAAAAAAATGAAAATATAGCAACAGTAAAAAAAGACCACGTTGCTAATATAGCCAAGGTGATGATATATATATGATAGAAATGTAACCAAAATAAGGAGAAGGCCAAAATGACAGTATGTTCATAATGACAATAATTCCACTATGAAAATATATTCTCCATGACCATATAGGTACACTGACAGTAAAGCTATCTTCAAAAAAGCATAAAATTAAAATACAGCAAACTACAATATAGCCACCATGACAATACAGCCATCTTGACAATAATATCACGATATAAGTCAATCACCAGGACAATAGAGTCACCTTGACAGTAATCTTACAATTACTTTATAAATATCATGAAAATATAACTCCTATGTCAAGATATTTCCAATGACAATTTACCCATTATGAAAATATAGTCACGACGACAATCTATTCACTATGACAATAAAGCTCCCATGATCATATAACTGATATGACAATATAATCAAAGCAAAAATATAGAAACATTCAACTTATATTCACAATGGCAATATAACCACCTGACAATCCAGATACTGTTTATAGATACTCTTTTTCGGATCATTGCAAAAATATAGACTCCAGCACAATATAGTCTCTGCGAAAAAACAGTGACGCAGACAAGATTTATCATCATGATATGGTCATAACAGTATAGCTATCATGGAATTGTAGTCAACATGACAAAATTATCACAATGAAATAAAACCACATTACAATATACTTACCATAATCATACAGCAATCATGGTTATATAATCAGCAGGTTGACATAAACAAGATCATAGTGTAAAAACCATGACAATTTAAGTGACATGATGAGATGATATCCATTCACTTACACTTACAATACCACATAAGTTTTTATGAAAATATTATCATGATCATATAATCACAACAGTATTGTCATTAATTACAAAATATATCCCGAAAGAAAAATTAACCTTAACAATATAGCCATCAAGTTGATACAGCGAACAAGATAATGTAGCCAGGACGGCATCATATTGAAAGTAAGAATACAACCACCATGCCAATGTCTTCACCATGACAATGTAGCTACCATGAAAATATAGTAACCTTGACTATGTAGCTACCATGATAAAATATACGATTGAAAAATATCCACAAGAAGAGTTTAGCTGCTAAAACACTATATCGCCATGCCAATATCGCCAAAATGTTATTAATGCCATCATGATAATATACCGCAAGAAAAGATATATATATACCCACTACTCGACAATATAGCTATTCTGACAATATTGCCAACATGCAAAGACAGTCACCTCCTTGTTATATAACAAAAATGACAAATAGCCATCATGGCGATATAGTGATTTAACAATACAGCCACTATGGTGATATAGTTACCGTAACAAAGTGACCTTAACGACAATGTAGCCAACATGAGTATATAGTCACGTTGACAATACAACCACAGTGACAATAAAGATAGCATGACAGTACCGTCTCTAGGACAATATTGAAATCAATTTGACAAATTATATGACAATATAGATATTATGGTAACATTGTCACCATGACAATATACTCAGAAATGCAATATAATCGCCATGATAAAATTATCCTACAATGAAAATATAGCTACCTACCATTTTGGTTTCCAATGCAATGTAGAAACAGTAATATAAGATTTACCATGACAGTACTGAAACCATAGCAGTATAGCATATCATGGCAATAAGGTCACCAAATAATTTAATCAAAATGACGATTTTTCTTCCATAATGGTATATCCTCAAGGGCAATATCAACACCATAAAAAAGCTTTTACGAAAATAGTCATTATGACATAAGAAAAATCATGATTAAAAAGTCACCATGCCAATATAGTTATCTTGGCAATATAGCCACTGTGACATTATAGTCATAATGATAATATAGTCGCTATGACAATATTGTCACCATAGAAATATAATCATCATGATAATATTTCGCTTTTGACAAAGTTTGCAAAGTTAAATAATGACAATATATCACCTATAAAAAGATCACCGTGCCAATATAGCTAAGGTGAAGATATGTACATTATAGCAATATAACGAAAATGGGAAGATAGCCAAAATGACTGTATGGGCATCATGACAATACTTCCACTATGAAAATATGTTCCCCATGACACTATAGCTACACTGACAACAAAGCTATATTCAAAAAAGAGCAACATTGAAAATACAGCAAACGAGAATATAGCCACCATCATAGTTCAGCCACCATGATAATAATGTCACGATACAAATCATCACCATGTCATTAGTCACCTTGATAATAAACTTACAATGACTATATAAATATCATGAAAATATAGCCTCCATGTCAACATGTCTGCCATGATAATCTGGCTATTATGATAATATAGTCATGACGGCAATTTATTCACTATAAAAATATAGCCACAGTGATCATATAACTGATGTGACAATACAGACAAAGAAGCAAAACAGAAATAAGCAAATCATATTCACTATGGCAGTATAACTACATGACAATATAGATACTGTGATAAATAGTCGTTTTTGAATCATAGGAAACATATAACCGGCAGAACAACATAGTCTGTATGACAAAATAGCGACCAAGACTGGATATATCATTATAATATAGACACCTTGTCAGTATAGACCATAAAACAATGTAACAATCATGAAACTGTACCTGCCAAAACATTATATATGTCATGAAATTTTAGTCAACATGACAAAATTATCATAATGAAATATCATCGGCATTACAATATAGTTACAATAATCATAGCCCAATCATGATCATGTAATCAGCAGGTTGACATAAACAATATCATAGTATAAAAACAATGACAGTATAAGTGACATGATGATATGATATCCATACACTTACACTTACAATACCAAAGAAGTCGAAATGAATATGTTGTTATCATGATCATATAATCCCAACAATATTGTAGGTAGTGACAAATATATCCCCAACGACAAAATTGATCATAGCAATATAGACATCAACTTGTTATAGCGACCAAGATAATGTAGCAAGCATTGTATTGAGAATTACAATACAGTCACCGTGACAATATCGTCACCATGACAATATTGCTACCATGAAAATATAGTAACGTTGATAATGTAGCTGCCATGGCAAAATATTCAAGATAGAAAATACCCAAAAGATAACCACAAGAAGAGTTTAGCTGCTAAGACGATATATCACCGTGCCAATATCTCTAAAATGTTAGTATAGCCACATTGGCAATATATCAACAGAAAAAATACTCATCACAACGATATAGCTAACTTGACAATATACTACTCTGGCAATATAGGTAGCATTAAAGACAGTCACCTACTTGAAATATAAAAGAAAAAAAATGACAAATAGCCATCATGGCAATATGGTAACTAAACAATATAGCCATCATGGCAATATGGTAACCAAACAATATAGCCATCATGGATATATGATTACCATAGCAATGTATTCTTGATGGCAATATAGTCACCATGTCATTATAGTCACGATGACAATACAACTGCCATGACAATACAGAAAACATCAAAATACAGTCTCTAAGACAATATTGCCACTGATTCAACAAGTTAAATGACAATACAGATATTATGGCAACACAATCATGATGACAATATACTCAGAAATGTTATATAATCGTCAAAATGAAATGATCCTACCATGAAAATATAGTCACCCTGCCACTATGGCTTCCATTACAATATACCCACAATAACAAAACATTCACCACGCCAGTACTGAAACCATAACAATATAGCATATCATGACAATGGAGGCACGTGATCATTTCATGAAAAATTAAAATTTCGCTCCTATTATGGTATAACCTTATTGAGAAAATTTTGTACACCATTAAAAAGCTGGCATGAAAATATAGTCACTATGACATAAATATCATGATAAAATAGCGACCATGGTAATATAGCCACTCTGAGATTATAGTCATTATGACAATATAGTCGCTATTAAAATACTGTCACCTTAATAATAAAGTTATCAAAATGATATATCGCTTGTGACAAAATATGTATGATTAGAAAATGACAGTATAGCACCTATAAAAAAGATCACCTTACCACTATAGTCAAGGTAACGATATATACATCATAGCAACGTAAAGAAAAAGAGATGATAACCAGAACGACGGTATGTTCATAATGACAATACTGGAACTATGAAAATATGTTCCCCACGATTCTCCAGCTTCAATGACAATAAAGCCATCTTCAGAAAAAGAGTACTATTGAAAAAATAGCAAACGACTATACAGCCATCAAGAGAGTACAGCTACCATGACAATAATCTCTCGATATAAATCAATCGCTAGGACATTAGCCATCATAGTTCAGCCACCATGATAATAATGTCACGATACAAATCATCACCATGTCATTAGTCACTTGATAATAAACTTACAATGACTATATAAATATCATGAAAATATAGCCTCCATGTCAACATGTCTGCCATGATAATCTGGCCATTATGATAATATAGTCATGACGGCAATTTATTCACTATAACAATCTAGCCACAGTGATCATATAACTGATGTGACAATACAGTCAAAGAAGCAAAACAGAAATATACAAATCATATTCACTATGGCAGTATAACTACATGACAATATAGATACTGTGACAAATAGTCGCTTTTGAATCATAGCAAACATATAGTCGGCAGAACAACATAGTCTATATGACAAAATAGCGACCAAGACTGGATATATCATTATATAATAGACACCTTGTCAGTATAGACCATAAAACAATGTAACAATCATGAAACTGTACCTGCCAAAACATTATAGATGTCATGAAATTTTAGTCAACATGACAAAATTATCATAATGAAATATCATCGGCATTACAATACAGTCACAATAATCATAGCCCAATCATGATCATATAATTAGCAGGTTGACATAAACAATATCATAGTATAAAAACCATGACAGTATAAGTGACATGATGATATGATATCCATACACTTACACTTACAATACCAAAGAAGCCGACATGAATATGTTGTTATCATGATCATATAATCCCAACAATATTGTAGGTAGTGACAAATATATCCCCAACGACAAAATTGATCATAGCAATATAGACATCAACTTGTTATAGCGACCAAGATAATGTAGCAAGCATTGTATTGAGAATTACAATACAGCCACCGTGCCAATATCGTCACCATGACAATATAGCTACCATGAAAATATAGTAACGTTGATAATGTAGCTGCCATGGCAAAATATTCAAGATAGAAAATACCCAAAAGATAAGCCACAAGAAGAGTTTAGCTGCTAAGACGATATATCACCGTGCCAATATCTCTAAAATGTTAGTATAGCCACATTGGCAATATATCAACAGAAAAAATACTCATCACAACGATATAGCTAACTTGACAATATACTACTCTGGCAATATAGGTAACATTAAAAGACAGCCACCTACTTGAAATAGAAAAGAAAAAAAAATGACAAATTGCCATCATGGCAATATGGTAACTAAACAATATAGCAATCATGGCAATATGGTAACCAAACAATATAGCCATCATTGAAATATGATTACCATTGCAATGTATTCTTAATGGCAATATAGTCTCCATGTCATTATAGTCACGATGACAATACAACTACCATGACAATACAGAAAACATCAAAATACAGTCTCTAAGACAATATTGCCACTGATTCAACAAGTTAAATGACAATATAGATATTATGGCAACACAATCACGATGACAATATACTCAGAAATGTTATATAATCGTCATAATGAAATGATCCTACCATGAAAATATAGTCACCCTGCCACTATGGCTTCCATTACAATATAGCCGCAATAACAAAATATTCACCACGCCAGTACTGAACCCATAACAATATAGCATATCATGACAATGGAGTCACTTGATCATTTAATGAAAAATTGAAATTTCGCTCCTATTATGGTATAACCTCATTCACAAAATTTTATACACCATTAAAAAGCTGGCATGAAAATATAGTCACTATGACATAAATATCATGATAAAAGAGTGACCATGGTAATATAGCCATTCTGAGATTATAGTCATTATGACAATATAGTCTCTATTAAAATAATGTCACCTTGATAATAAAGTTATCAAAATGATATATCGCTTGTGACAAAATATGTATGATTAGAAAATGACAGTATAGCACCTATAAAAAAGATCACCTTGCCACTATAGTCAAGGTGACGATATATACATCATAGCAACGTAAAGAAAAAGAGATGATAACCAGAACGACGGAATGTTCATAATGACAATACTGGAACTATGAAAATATGTTCCCCAAGATTCTCCAGCTTCAATGACATTAAAGCCATCTTCACAAAAAGAGTACTATTGAAAAAATAGCAAACGACTATACAGCCATCAAGACAGTACAGCCACACTGACAATTATCTCTCGATATAAATCAATCGTCCGGACATTAGCCTCACCTTGATCATGAATATACAATGAGTACATGAACATCATGAAAATATAGCGTCCATATAAATATATTTGTTGTGAAAATATAGCCTCCATATGAATATCTTTAAAGTGACAGTTTCGCCATTCTGATAATATAGTCAAGACGCTAATATATTCACCATAACAATAAACCCTCCATGATCACATAAATGGTATGACAATATAGTCAACGCAACAATAAACGAATTTATAAACTATATCCACTCTGAGAATACATGCACATGAAAATATAGATACTGTGACAAAATAGTCATTTTTGGATCATAGCAAACATATAGCGTCCAAGAGAATATAGTCTATATGACAAAATAGCGAAGAAGACAGTATTTATCACCATACAGTCACCTTGACAGTATAGCCAATAAAACAGTGGAACAACCATGAAAATGTACCTACCATAACAATATAGCTTACATGAAAATATAGTTACTATGACAAGTTCATTACAATGAAATAGAAACGATATCAAATTATGGTTTCGATAATCATACAGCAATCATGATCATATAAGATAAAACCTTCAAAACATAACAAGGGTAGCGACAACGCAGGGAGGCATAGCTACAACCTAGCTCTGAAAGACGATAGCAGCTCCGTACACGTCGGTAGCTGGTGCGCGACTGTCATCAGGTGACTACATTGTCATGATATGCTATATTGTCATGGTTTCAGTACTGTCGTAGTGAATGTATTATTATGTTAGCTATATTGCAGTGGCAGGGTGGCTAAATTTTCATGGTAGGATAATTTTATTATTGCGGTTATATTGCATTTGTGATAATACTGTCATGGTGACAGTGTTCCAGTAATATCTATATTATCATTTAATTTGTTGAAGCGATTGCAATATTGTCGTAGAGACTCTAATGTCATGTTGCTTGTATTGTCATGATGGTTGCATATCATCTTGACCATATAGTCATGTTGGTTATATTCCAGTTACGATTACATGGTTATGGTAACTATATTGCCATGGTGACTATATTGATAGGTGACTACATTGCCATGATAGCTATTTTTCATTTTTGTTATACTGTAAGGAGGTGACTGTCTTTTCATATTGAATATATTGTCAGGGTAGCTATATTGTTAAGTTAGATATATCATTGTGATGCTTATTCTCTTTTTCTGGTGGTATATTGCCATGATGCCTAGACTAACATTTTGGCGATATAGGCATGGTGATATAGTGTGTTAGCAAATAAACTGTTATTTTGGATATGTTCCATGTCATTTTATTATAATAGTAGCTACATTGTCAATGTTACTTTATTTTCATGGTAGCTCCATTGTCATGTTGACGATATTGCCTTTGTGGCTGTATTGTTATTTTCAATATAATGCCATACCTAACTACATTATCTTGGTCGCTATATTTACTTGCTGTCTATATTGTTATGGTTAATTTTGTCATTGGGGATATATTTTGGTATTAACTAAAATTTTGTTTTAATCATATGATCATGATAACAATATTTTCATGACCGCTTATTTGGTAATGTGAGTGTATGGATATCATATTATAATGTCACTATATTGTCATGGTTTTTATACTGTGATGGTGTTTATGTCAGCCTCCTGATGATATTATCATGATTGATATATGATTATGGCAACTAAATTGTAATGGCGATTATATTTTATTGTGACAATTTTGTCATGTTGCCTGCATTTTCATGGTAGCTATATTGTTATGGCAGGTATATTTTCATTGGTGTTTCATTGTTTTTTCGGCTATACCGTCAAGGTGACTATATCTTAATTAAAAATCTTGTCTTGGTCGCTATTTTGTCATGGACACTATATTGTCCTGGAGCCTATGTTTGCTATAATCCGAAAGAGACTATTTTGTCACTGCATCAATAGTGTCAGGTGCTTATATTGCCATAATGAATACAATTAGAAGGCTTCCTTATTGTTGAGTTGACTATATTCTCATATCACTTATATGACCATGGCTATATTGTTATAGTGAATATATTGCCGTCTTGACTATATCATCATATTCGCTAAATTGTCATGGTAAGTATGTTGACATGGAAGCCTTATTTTCATGATGTTTATATAGTCAGTGAATTATATCGTGACATTATTGTCATAGTGGCTGTACTTTCATGGTGGCTGTATTGTCGTTTGCTGTATTTTCACTGTTACTCTTTTGTGAAGATTGCTTTATTGCCATTGTAGCTATAGTGTCATGGGGGATATATTTTCATAGCAGCAGTATTGTCATTATAAACATACCGTCATTTTGGCTATTTACTCATTTTGGTTATATTGCGAAGATTTACATATCGTCACCTTGGCTATATGGTCAAGATGATCTCTTTTATAGTTGCTATGTTGTCATTTTTTTTAGTCATGCATATTTTTTCATAAGCGATACATTATCGTGCTAACTTTACTATTAAAGTGACAGTATGTTGTCATTGTGACAATGTTGACAATATGACTATAATCTCTTAGTGGCTATATTGCTAAGATAACTATACTGTCATGGTGACTATTTCATGATGATGATTATAATGACATTTTGACTGCATTTTCATCGTAGCATATTTAATGGTGTTGGTTTTGCCCTTGAAGATATATAATAAAAACGAAAATTTCCTTTTTTTTAAATTGTCATGTGAGTATATTGCCATGATATGCGATACTGTTATAAATTCAGTACTGTCATGTTGAATGTATATTATGTTGGTTACATTACAATTAAAGTCATAGTGGCAGGGTAACTATATTTTCATGGTTCGATCATTTTGTTATGACGATTTTATTGTATTTGTGAGTATATTCTCATGGTTACTGTGTTGCCGTAATTTCTATATTGTCCCTGACACTACATATTCTGAAATCTATATTGTCATATCAGTTATATGATCATGGTAGCTTTATTGTCATAGTGAATATCTTGTCGTCGTGACTATATTATCATAATGGCTAAATTGTCATAGGAAATATGTTGACATGAGGGCTATATTTTCATGATATTCATAAAGTCATTGAAAGATTCCTATCAAGGTGACTCTAACATCCTGGCGATTGATGTATATCGTGACATTATTGTCACGATAGCTGCATTGTCATGATGGCTATATTGTCGTTTCCTGTATTTTCAATGTTACTCTTTTCTGAAGATTGCTTTATTGTCATTGTAGTTATAGTGTCATCGGGAATATATTTTCGTAGTAGCAGTATTGTCATTATGAAAATATCGTCATTTTGGCTATCTTTTCATTTTGGTTACATTGCGAAGATTTATATATCGTCACCTTGGCTATATTGGCAATGTGATCTCTTTATAGTTGCTATATTGTCTTTTTTTTAATCATGTATATTTTTTTCATGAGTGATACATTTTTTTTCCTTTTGGTATATTGCTATGATGGCTATACTAGAATTTTGGCAAGATTAGCATGGTGATATAATGTTCGCATCCCAACTGTTGTTTTGGACATTTTTTCATGGGAATACATTATCATGGTACCTACATTATCAACGTTACTATATTTCATTCAAGCTACATTGTAAAGATGACGATATTGGCATGGCGTGTGTATTGTTATTTTCAATACAACGCCATCCTGGCTACATTATCTTGATCGCTATATCAACTTGATGGTTATATTGCTACGGTCAATTTCTTCGTTGGGTATGTATTTGGTCTTTACCTACAATTTAGTTGTGATTATATGATCATGATAATATTTCTATGACGGCTTATTTGGCATCTTGAGTGTATCTGTCTGGATATCATATCATCATGTAACTTAGTCTGTTATGCTTTTAAACGGTGATGGTGCTTATGTGAAAATGATGATTACATTATCATCATTAATGTATGATTATTGTAACTATATAGCAATGGCAATATCTTTTTTGATCATTTTGGTATGTTGACTTCATTTTGATAGTAGTTATATTGGTATGGAAGGTACATTTTCATGGTTCTGACTGTTTTATGGGCTATACTGTCAAGGCGGCTGTATAGTATTGATAAATTCTGTTTTGGACACTATTGTCTCCTGGACACTATATACTTTAGAGGCTCTATGTTTCCTATGATTCGAAAGCGACTAATTTGTCGCGGTATCTACATTGTCAGGTGGCAATATTGACGTTTTGAACATATTCTGAATGTTTCTGTAGTGTTGCGTTAACTATATTGTTATATCAGTTATATGGCCATGGTGGCTTTGTTGTTATATTGAAAATATTGTAGTTGTGACTATACTATCATAATGGCTAAATTGTCATGGGAAATATGTTGATATTAATGCTATATTCTCATGATACTTTTATGGTAATTGTAAAAATTTTTTCAAGTTTACTCTAATATCACAGTGATTGATTTATGTTGTAACATTATTGTTATAGTGGCTGTATAATCATGGTGGCTATATTGTCGTTTGATGCGTTTTCAATGTTACTATTTAGTGAATATGGCTTTAATGTCTGTGTAGCTATACTTTCATTGGGAACAAATTTTCATAGTGACGCAATTGTCATTATGACATAAAGTCATTTTGGCTATCTTCTAATTTGGGTTACATTGCTATGTTATATATATCGTCATCTTGGCTATATTGAGAAGGTGATCTTTTTATAGGTGGTATATTGTCATTTTTTAATCGTGCATATTCTGTTATAAGCGACATATTATCATGATACCCATATCATTGAGGTGAAAATATTGGCATGGCGACTATATTGTCTTTATGACTAATCTTATGATAACAATATAGGTACCCTGATATATAGGCAACATGAAAAGACAATCACCCCCTTGTAATAAAACAAAAAATAACAAATAGCCATCATGGCAATATATTCATTTAACAATATAGCCACCATGGCAGTATAGTTACCGTATCAATATAATCTTAATGGAAATATAACTACCATGACCATATAGACACGATGACAATACAACCACCAAGGCAATACACGAACCATGACATTACATTATGACAATATAGCCATCAAATAACAAATCAAATGACAGTATAGATATTATGGCAACAGTCACCATGACAATATACACACAAGTGGAATATAATCGACATAACAAAATGATTATATTATGAAAATATAGCCACCCTGCCACAATGGCTTCCATTGGAATATAGCCAACATAATAATACATATACATTGACATTCCTGAAGCCATAACAATATAGCTTATCACGAAAATGTAGTCCCCTAATGATTTAATCAAAATGAGAATCTCATTTTATAATGATACATCCTCAAGGGCAAACCCAACACCAATATAAAAGCTACCGTGAAAATGTAGTCATCATGATATTATAACCATCATGATGAAATAGACACCATGACAATCAAGTTACTTTGGCAAGATATCCAACATGATATCATTGTCATAATAACAATATAGTCAAAATGCCAGTATATAGTTACCGGAATGGTATAGCTATCATGATAATTATCACTTACGACAAAAAATGTATTATTAAAAAATGAAAATAACAATATAGTCAAAATATAGTCAAATATAGTCAATATAGTCAATATATAAAGTCAATATAGTCAATAGAGTCAATATAGTCAATATAGTCAAAATGCCAATATATAGTTACCGGAATGTTATAGCTATCATGATAATTATCACTTACGACAAAAAATGTATTATTAAAAATGAAAATATAGCAACAGTAAAAAAAGATCACATTGCTAATATAGCCAAGGTGATGATATACATATATATGATAGAAATGTGACCAAAATAAGGAGATGGCCAAAATGACAGTATGTTCGTAATGACAATAATTCCACTATGAATTTATATTTTCCATGACACTATAGGTACACTGACAGTAAAGCTATCTTCACAAAAGTGTAAAATCAAAATACAGCAAACTACAATATAGCCACCATGACAATACAGCCATCTTGACAATTATATCACGTTATAACTCAATCACCTGGACAATAGAGTTACCTTGACAGTAATCTTACAATAACTTTATAAATATCATAAAAATATAGCCCCCATGTCAAGATATTTGCTATGACAATTTAGCCATAATGAAAATATAGTCACGACGACAATCTATTCGCTATGACAATAAAGCTACCATGATCATATAACTGATATGACAATATAATGAAAGCAAAAATATAGAAACATTCAACTTATATTCATAATGGGAATATAACCACCTGACAATATAGATACTGTTAATAGATAGTCGTTTTCGGATCATAGCAAAAATATAGACTCCAGGACCATATAGTCTCTGTGAAAAAACAGTAACTCAGACAGGATTTATCATCATGATATGGTCATAACACTATAGCTGTCATGGAATTGTAGTCAACATGATAAAATTATTACAATGAAATAAAACGACATTACAATATAGTTACCATAATCATACACTAATCATGATTATATAATCAGCAGGTTGACATAAACAAGATCATAGTGTAAAAACCATGACAATTTAAGTGACATGATGAGATGATATACTTTCACTTACACTTACAATACCATATAAGTTTCCATGAAAATATTATCATGATCATATAATGACAACAGTATTGTCACTAATTACAAAATATATCCCGAAAGACAAAATTATCCACAACAAATAGCCATCAAGTTGATATAGCGACCAAGATAATGTAGCCAGGACGGCATCATATTGAAAGTAAGAATACAACCACCATGCCAATGTCTTCACCATGACAATGTAGCTACTATGAAAATATAGTAACCTTAACTATGTAGTTACCATGATAAAATATACAATTGAAAAATGTCCACATCAAGAGTTTAGCTGCTAAAACACTATATCGCCATGTCAATATCGCCAAAATGTTATTATTGCCATCATGATAATATACCGCCAGAAAAGAAATACATATACCCACTTCTCGACAATATAGCTATTCTGATAATATTGCCAACATAAAAAGACAGTCACCTCCTTGTTATATAACAAAAATGACAAATAGCCATCATGGCGATATAGTGATTTAACAATACAGCCACTATGGTAATATAGTTACCATAAAGATGTGATCTTAACGACAATGTAGCCAACATAACTATATAGTCACGTTGACAATACAACCACCGTGACAATACAGATAACATGAGAGTACCGTCTCTAAGACAATATTGCAATCAATTTCACAAATTATATGACAATATAGATATTATGGTAACATAGTCACCATGACAATATACTCAGAAATGCAATATAATCGCCATGATAAAATGATCCTACCATGAAAATATAGCCACCTACCATTTTGGTTTCCATTGCAATGTAGAAACAGTAATAAAAGATTTACCATGACAGTACTGAAACCATAACAGTATACCATATCAAGGCAATGTAGTCAGCTGATTTAATCAAAATGACAATTTCTCTTCTATAATGGTATATCCTCAAGGGCAATATCAACACCATTAAAAAAGCTTCTACGAAAATACAGTCATTATGACATTATAAAAATCTTGATAAAAAAGTCACTATAACAATATAGTTATCTTGGCAATATAGCCACTGTGATATTATAGTCATAATGATAATATAGTCGCTATGACATTATTGTCACCATATAAACATAATCATCATGATAATATTTCGCTTATGACAAAGTATGCAAGAGTTAAATAATGACAATATATCACCTATAAAAAGATCACCTTGCCAATATAGCTAAGGTGACGATATATACATTATAGCAATATAACTAAAATGAAAAGATAGCCAAAATGACGGTATGGTCATAATGACAATACTGCCACTATAAAGATATGTTCCCCATGACACTATAGCTACACTGACAACAAAGCCATATTCACAAAAGAGCAACATTGAAAATACAGCAAACGAGAATATAGCCACCATCATAGTTCAGCCACCATGGTAATACTGTCACCATACAAATCATCGCCATGTCATTAGTCACCTTGATAATAAACTTACAATGACTATATAAATATCATGAAAACATAGCCTCCATGTCAACATGTCTGCCATGATAATCTGGCGATTATGATAACATAGTCATGACGGCAATGTATTCACTATAACAATATAGCCACAGTGATTATATAACTGATGTGATAATACAAAGAAGCAAAAAAGAAATATACAAATCATATTCACCATGGTAGTATAACTACATGACAATATAGATGCTGTGACAAATAGTCGCTTTTGAATCTTAGCAAACATATAGCCGGCAGGACAACATAGTCTCTATGACAAAATAGCGACCAAAATAGGTTATATCATTATAATATAGACACCTTGACAGTATAGACCATAAAACAATGTAACAATCATGAAACTGTACCTGCTAAAACATTATAGATGTCATGAAATTTTAGTCAACTTGAAAAAATTATCATGATGAAATATCATCGTCATTACAATATATTTACGATAATCATAGACAAATCATGATCATATAATCAGCTGGATAACATAAACAATATCACAGTATAAAAACCATGACAGTGTAAGTGACATGATGATATGATATCCATACACTTACACTTACAATACCAAAGAAGCTGCCATGAATATATTGTTATCATGATCATATAATCACAAAAATATTGTAGGTAGTGACAAATATATCCTCAACGACAAATTTAGTCTTGGCAATGTTGCCATCAACTTGTTATAGCGACCAAGATAATGTAGCGAGCATTGTATTGAGAATTGCAATACAGCCACCGTGCCAATGTCGTCACCATGACAATATAGCTACCATGAAAATATAGTAACGTTGATAATGTAGGTGCCATGGCAAAATATTCAAGATAGAAAATACCCAAAATATAGCCACAACAAGAGTTTAGCTGCTAAGACGATGTATCACCATGCCAATATCTCTGAAATGTTAGCATAGCGATCATGGCAATATATCAACAGAAAAAACACTCATCACAACGATATAGCTAACTTGACAATATACTACTATGACAATATATGTAACATTAAAAGACAGCCACATCCTTGAAATATAAAAGAAAAAAAATGACAAAGAGCCATCATGGCAATATGGTAATTAACCAATATAGCCATCATGGCAATATGGTAACCAAACAATATAGCCATCATGGAAATATAATTTCCATAGCAATGTATCCTTAATGGCAATATAGTCACCATGTCCTTATAGTCACGATGACAATACAACTACCATGACAATACTGAAAACATCAAAATACAGTCTCTAAGACAATATTGCCACTAATTCAACAAGTTAAATGACACTATAGATATTATGGCAACACAATCACTATGACAATATACTCAGAAATGTTATATAATCGTCATAATAAAATGATCCTACCATGAAAATATAGTCACCTTCCCACTATGGCTTCTATTAAAATATAGCCGCAATAACAAAACATTCACCACGACAGTACTGAAACCATAACAATATACCATATCATAACAATGTAGTCACTTGATCATTTAATGAAAAATAAAAATTTCGCTTCTATTATGGTATAACCTCAGGGACAAAATTTTATACACCATTAAAAAGCTGCCATGAAAATATAGTCACTATGACATAAATATCATGATAAAATAGTGACCATGGCAATATAGCCACTCTTAGATCAAAGTTATTATGACAATATAGTCGCTATTGAAATACTGTCACCTTAATACTAAAGTTATCAAAATGATATATCGCTTGTGACAAAATATGCATGATTAGAAAATGACAGTATAGCACCTATAAAAAATATCACCTTGCCTCTATAGTCAAGGTGAAGATATATATATCATAGCAACGTAAAGAAAAAGAGATGATAACCAGAACGACGGTATGTTCATAATGACAATGCTGCAACTATGAAAATATGTTCCACACGATTCTCCAGCTTCATTGACAATAAAGCCATCTTCATAAAAAGAGTACTATTGAAAAAATAGCAAACGACTATACAACCATCAAGACACTACAGCCACCATGACAATAATCTCTCGATATAAATCTATCGCAAGGACATTAGCGTCACCTTGATAATGAATATACAATGAGTACTTTAACATCATGAAAATATAGCGTCCTTATAGATATATTTGTCGTGAAAATATAGCCTCCATATGAATATGTTTAAAGTGACAGTTTCGCCATTCTGATAATATAGTCAAGACGCTAATATATTCACCATAACAATAAAGCCACCATGTTCACTTAACTGATATGACAATATAGTCAACGCAAGAATAAACACATTTATAAATTATATCCACTCTGAGAATACAGCCACATGACAATATAGTCAACGCAAGAATAAACACATTTATAAATTATATCCACTCTGAGAATACAGCCACATGAAAATATAGAGACTGTGACAAAATAGTCACTTTTGGATCATAGCAAACATATAACGTCCAAGAGATTATAGTCTGTATGACAAAATAGCGAAGAAGACAGGATTTATCATCATAATACAGTCACCTTGACAGTATAGCCAATAAAACAGTGGAACAACTATGAAAATGTACCTACCATAACAATATAGCTTACATGAAAATATAGTTACTATGACAAATTCATTACAATGAAATACAAACGATATCACTTTATAGTTTCGATAATCCTACACCAATCATGATCATATAAGATAAAACCTTCAAAACAAAGCAAGGGTAGCGACATCGCAGGGAGGAATAGCTACAACCTAGCTCTGAAAGACGACAGCAGCTCCGTACACGTTGGAAGCTGGTGCGCTACTGTCATCAGGTGATTACATTGTCATGATATGCTATATTGTCATGGTTTCAGTACTGTCGTAGTGAATGTATTATTATGTTAGCTACATTGCAGTGGCAGGGTGGCTAAATTTTCATTGTAGTATAATTCTGTTATCGCGGTTATATTGCATTTCTGATGATACTGTCATGGTGACTGTGTTACAGTAATATCTATATCATCATTTAATTTGTTGAAGCGATTGCAATATTGTCGTAGAGACTCTAATGTCATGTTTCTTGTATTGTCATGATAGTTGCATGTCATCTTGACTATATAGTCATGTTGGTTATATTCCAGTTATGATTACATGGTTATGGTAACTATATTGCCATGGTGACTATATTGATAGGTGACTACATTACCATGATAGCTATTTTTCATTTTTGTTATACTGTAAGGAGGTGACTGTATTTTCATATTGAATATATTATCAGGATAGCTATATTGTTAAGTTAGCTATATCACTGTGGTGCTTATTTTCTTTTTCTGGTGGTATATTGTGATGATGCCTAGACTAACATTTTGGCGATATTGGCATGGTGATATAGTGACTTAGCAAATAAACTGTTATTGTGGATATGTTCCATGGGATTTTATTATCATAGTAGCTACATTGTCAATGTTACCATATTTTCATGGTATCTCCATTGTCATGGTGACGATATTGCCATTGTGGCTGTATTGTTATTTTCAATATAATGCCATCCTAACTATATTATCTTGGTCGCTATATTTACTTGCTAGCTCTATTGCTATGGTTAATTTTGTCGTTGGGGATATATTTTGTCATTAACTACAATTTTGTTTTAATCATATGATCACGATAATACTTTCATGGCGGCTTATTTGGTAATGTGAGTGCAAATTTTTAGATATCATATTATCATTTCACTATATTGTCATGGTTTTTCTACTGTGATGGTGTTTATGTCAGCCTCCTGATGATATTATCATGATTGATATATGATTATGGTAACTAAGTTGTAATGGCGATTATATATCATTTTGACAATTTTGTCATGTTGGCTGCACTTTCATGGTAGCTATATTGTTATGGCAGGTACATTTTCATTGTTGTTTCATAGTTTTATCGGCTATACTGTCAAGATGATTATATATTAATTAAAAATCTTGTCTTAGTCGCTATTTTGTCATGGACACTATATTGTCCTGAAGCCTATATGTTTGCTATGATCGAAAGAGACTATTTTGTCACAGCATCAATATTATCAGGTGCTTATATTGTAATAATGAATATAATTTGAAGGATTCCTTATTGTTGCGTTGACTGTATTGTCATATCACTTATACGATCATAGTTATATTGTTATAGTGAATATATTGCCGTCTTGACTATATCATAATATTGGCTAAATTGTCATGGTAAGTATGTTGACATGGAAGCCTTATTTTCATGATGTTTATATAGTCAGTGAATTATATCGTGACATTACTGTCATAGTGGCTGTACTTTGATGGTGGCTATATAATCGTTTGCTGTATTGTCACTGTTACTCTTTTGTTAAGATTGCTTTATTGTCATTGTAGCTATAGTGTCATGGGGGATATGTTTTTATAGCAGCAGTATTGTCATTATAAACATACCGTCATTTTGGCTATCTACTCATTTTGGTTATATTGCGAAGATTTACATATCGTCACCTTGGCTATATTGTCAAGGTGATCTCTTTTGTAGTTGCCATATTGTCATTTTCTTTACTCATGCATATTTTTTCATAAGCGATACATTTTCGTGATAACTTTACTATTAAGGTGACAGTATATTGTCATTGTGACAGTGTTGACATTATGACCATAATCTCTTAGTGGCTATATTGCTAAGATGAGTATACTGTCATGGTGACTATTTCATGATGATGGTTATAATGACAGTTTGACTGCATTTTCATTGTAGCATATATAGTGGTGTTGATTTTGCCCTTGAAGATATATCATAAAAACGAAAATTTCCTTTTTCGTAAATCATTATATGAATATATTGCCATGATATGCGATATTGTTATAGTTTCAGTACTGCCATGTTGAATGTATATTATGTTGGTTACATTATAACTAAAGTCATAGTGGCAGGGTAACTATATTTTCATGGTTGGATCATTTTGTTATGACGATTTTATTGTATTTTTGAGTATATTCTCATGGTTACTGTGTTGCCGTAATGTCTATATTGTCGTGGACACTACATATCCTGAAATCTATATTGTCATATCAGTTATATGATCATGGTAGCTTTATTGTCATAGTGAATATCTTGTCGTCGTGACTATATTATCATAATGGCTAAATTATCATAGGAAATATGTTGACATGAGGGCAATATTTTCATGATATTCATAAAGTCATTGAAAGATTACTGTCAAGGTGACTCTAATAGCCTGGCGATTGATGTATATCGTGACATTATTGTCACGATAGCTGCATTGTCATGGTGGCTATATTGTCGTTTCCTGTATTTTCAATGTTACTCTTTTGTGAAGATTGCTTTATTGTCATTGTAGCTACAGTGTCATGGGGAATATATTTTCGTAGTGGCAGTATTGTCATTATGAACATATCGTCATTTTGGCCTATCTGCTCATTTCGGTTACATTACGAAGATTTACATATCGTCACCTTGGCTATATTGGCAAGGTGCTCTCTTTATAGTTCCTATATTGTCATTTTTTTAATCATGTATATTTTTCCATGAGTGATACATTATCTTGATAACTATATCATTAAAGTGACAGTATATATTCTTGGTGACTATATTGTCATTATGACTACAATCTCTTAGTGGCTATATTCCTAAGATAACTATATGTGACTACATTTTCATTGTAGCTTATTTAATGGTGTTGATTTACTTGTGGAGATATATCATTATAAAAACGAATATTTCTATTTGTTTTGATTATGAGGTGAATACATTGTCATGATATGCTATATTGTTATAGTTTTAGTACTGTCTTGGTGAATGTATATTATGGTGGCTACATTACAATGGAATCCATAATGTCAGGGTAGCTATATTTTCATGGTTTGATCATTTTGTTGTTAGTATTTCATTGTATTTTTGAATATATGGTCATGGTGAATGTGTTGCCATAATTCTATATTGTCATTTGATTTATTAAATTGATGGCAATATTGTCATAGAGACTGTATTGTCATGTTGCCTGTATAATCATTATGGTTGTCTTGTCATCGTGACTCTATGTTCATGATGGCTATACTGTCATCAAGATTACATTCTTATGGTAACTATAATGCCATCATGGCTTTTTGTCAGAGTAGCTATATTGTTAAGTTAGCTATCTTATTGCGGTGGATATTTTTTTTTCCTTTTGGTATATTGCCATGATGGCTATACTAGAATTTTGGCAAGATTAGCATGGTGATATAGTGTTTGCAGCCCAACTGGTGTTTTCGACGTTTTTACATTGGAATACGTTATCATGGTACCTACATTGTCAAGGTTACTATATTTCATGTAAGCTACATTGTAAAGATGACGATATTGGCATGGCGGATGTATTCTTATGTTCAATATAACGCCATCCTGGCTACATTATCTTGGTCGCTATATCAACTTGATGGTTATATTTCTACGGTCAATTTCATCGTTAGGGATGTATTTTGTCTTTACCTATTATTTGGTTGTGATTATATGATCATGATAATATTTCTATGACTGCTTATTTGGCATCTTGAGTGTATCTGTCTGGATATCATATCATCATGTAACTTAGTCCGTCATGCTTTTAAACGGTGATGGTGCTTATGTGAAAATGCTGATTAAATTATCATCATTAATGTATGATTATTGTAACTATATAGCAATGGAAATACCTCTTTTGATCATTTTTGCATGTTGACTTCATTTTGATAGTAGTTATATTGGTATAGAAGGTACATTTTCATGGTTCCGACAGTTTTATGGGCTATACTGTCAAGGCGGCTGTATAGTATTGATAAATTCTGTTTTGGACGCTATTGTCTCCTGGACACTATATACTTTAGAGGCTATATGTTTCCTATGATCCGAAAGCGACTATTTTGTCACGGTATCTATATTGTCTGGTGGCTATATTGACGTTTTGAACATATTCTGAATGTTTCTTTAATTTGCGTTGACTATATTGTTATATCAGTTATATGGCCATGGTGGCTTTGTTGTTATAGTGAATATATTGTAGTTGTGACCATACTATCATAATGGCTAAATTGTCATGGGAAATATGTTGATATGGACGCTATATTCTCATGATACTTTTATGGTAATTGTAAAAATTTTTTCAAGTTTCCTCTAATATCACAGATATTGATTAATGTTGTAACATTATTGTTATGGTGGCTGTACAACCATGGTGGCTATATTGTCGTTTGATGCGTTTTCAATGTTACTATTTAGTGAAATATGGCTTTAATGTCAGTGTAGCTATACTTTCATTGGGAACAAATTTTCATAGTGACGCAATTATCATTATGAAATAAAGTCATTTTGACTATCTTCTAATTTGGGTTACATTGCTATGTTATATATATCGTCACCTTGGCTATATTGGAAGGTGATTTTTTTTTATAGGTGGTATATTGTCATTTTTTAATCGTGCATATTCTGTTATAAGCGATATATTATCATGATACCCATATCATTAAGGTGAAAATATTGGCATGGCGACTATATTGTCGTTATGACTGTAATCTTATGATAACAATATAGGTACCCTGATATATAGGCAACATGAAAAGACAATCACCCACTTGTAATATAACAAAAAATAACAAATAGCCATCATGGTAATATATTCATTTAACAATATAGCCGCCATGGCAATATAGTTACCATACCAATATAATCTTAATGAAAATATAACTACCATGACCATATAGACACGATGACAATACAACCACCAAGACAATACAGGAACCATGACATTACATTATGACAATATAGCCACCAATTCAACAAATCAAATGACAGTATATATGTTGTGGCAAACAGTCACCATGACAATATATACACAAGTGGAATATAATCGACATAAGAAAATGATTATATTATGAAAATATAGCCACACTGCCACTATGGCTTCCATTGGAATATAGCCAACATAATAATACATATACAATGACATTCCTGAAACCATAACAGTATAGCATATCACGATAATGTAGTCCCCTAATGATTTAATCAAAATGAGAAGCTCGTTTTATAATGATACATCCTCAAGGGCAAACCCAACACCAATATAAAAGCTACCGTGAAAATGTAGTCACCCTTGACAATAAAGTTACATTGGCAAGATATCCAACATGATATCATTGTCATAATAACAATATAGTCAAAATGCCAATATATAGTTACGGAATGTTATAGTTATCATGATAATGTATCACTTACGACAAAAAATTCATGAATAAAAAATGAAAATATAGCAACCGTAAAAAAAGATCACGTTGCTAATATAGCCAAGGTGATGATATATTTAAGATAGAAATGTAACCAAAATAAGGAGATGGCCAAAATGACAGTATGTTCATAATGATAATAATTCCACTGTGAAAATATATTCTTCATGACAGTATAGGTACACTGACAGTAAAGCCATCTTCAAAAAAGCGTAAAATTAAAATACAGCAAACTACAATATAGCCACCATGACAGCAAAGCCATCTTGACAATAACATCACGATATAACTCAATCACCAGGACAATAGATTCATCTTGACAGTAATCTTACAATGACTTTGTAAATATCATGAAAATATAGCCCCCATGTCAACATATTTGCTATGACAATTTACCCATTATGAAAATTTTGTCACGACGACAATCTGTTCACTATGACAATAAAGCTACCATGATCATATAACTGATATGACAATATAATCAAAGCAAAAATATAGAAACATTCAACTTATATTCACAATGGCAATATAACAATCTGACAATATAGATACTGTTAATAGATAGTCGTTTTCGGATCATAGCAAAAATATAGACTCCAGGACAATATAGTCTCTGTGAAAAAACAGTCACTCAGACAGGATTTATCATCGTGATATGGTCATAACATTATAGCTGTTATGGAATTATAGTCAACATGACAAAATTATCACAATGAAATAAAACGACATTGCAATATAGTTACCAAAATCATACACCAATCATGATTATATAATCAGCAGGTTGACATAAACAAGATAATAGTGTAAAAACCATGACAATTTAAGTGACATGATGCGATGATATCCTTTCACTTACACTTACAATACCACATTCTTTTTCAAGAAAATATTATCATGATCATATAATCACAACAGTATTGTCACTAATTACAAAATATAACCCGAAAGACAAAATAAACCATAACAATAAAGCCATCAAGTTGATATAGCGACAAAGAGAATGTAGCCAGGACGGCATTATATTGAAAGTAAGAATACAACCACTATGCCAATGTCTTCACCATGACAATGTAGCTACCATGAAAATATAGTAACCTTGACTATGTAGCGACCATGATAAAATATACAATTGAAAAATATCCACAACAAGAGTTTAGCTGCTAAAACACTATATCGCTATGCCAATATCGCCAAAATATTATTTTTGCCATCATGATAATATAGAGCCAGAAAAGAAATATATATACCCACTACTCGACAATATAGCTATTCTGACAATATTGCCAACATGAAAAGACAGTCACCTCCTTGTTATATAACAAAAATGAGAAATAGCCATCATGGCGATATAGTGATTTAACAATAAAGCCACTATGGTAATATAGTTAGCATAACAATGTGATCTTAACGACAATGTAGCCAACATGACTCTATAGTTACGTTGACAATACAACAATGCGTGACAATACAGATAATATGACAGTATCGTCTCTAAGACAATATTGCAGTCAATTTGACAAATTACATGACAATATAGATATTATGGCAACATAATCACCATGACAATATACTCAGATATGCAATATAATCGCCATGATAAAATTATCCTACCATGAACATATAGCCACGTACCATTTTGGTTACCATTGCAATGTAGAAACAGTAATAAAAGATTTACCATGACAGTAGTGAAACCATAACAGTATAGCATATCATGGCAATGTAGTCAACAAATAATTTAATCAAAATTAAAATTTCTCTTCTATAATGGTATATCCTGAAGGGCAATATCAACACCATTAAAAAAGCTTCTACGAAAATACAGTCATTATGACATTATAAAAATCATGATAAAAAAGTCACCATTACAATATAGTTATCTTGGCAATATAGCCACTGTGACATTATAGTCATAATGATAATATAGTCGCTACGACAATATTGACACCATAAAAAGGTAATTATCATGATAATATCTCGCTTATGACAAAGTATGCAAGAGTTGAATAATGAACATATATCACCTATAAAAAGATCACCTTGCCAATGTAGCTAAGGTGACGATATATACATTATAGCAATGTAACTAAAATGAAAAGATAGCCAAAATGACGGTATGGTCATAATGACAATACTGCCACTATGAAAATATGTTCCCCATGACACTATAGCTACACTGACAACAAAGCCATATTCACAAAAGAGCAACATTGCAAATACAGCAAACGAGAATATAGCCACCATCATAGTTCAGTCAACATGATAATAATGTCACGACACAAATCATCACCATGTCATTAGTCACCTTAATAATAAACTTACAATGACTATTTAAATATCATTAGAATATAGCCTCCATGTCAACAAGTCTGCCATGATACTCTGGCCATTATGATGATATAGTCATGACGGCAATGTATTCACTATAACAATATAGCCACAGTGATCATATAACTGATGTGACAATACAGTCAAAGAAGCAAAAAAGAAATATACAAATAATTCACTATGGCAGTATAACTACATGACAATATATATACTGTGACAAATAGTCGCTTTTGAATCATAGCAAACATATAGCCGGTAGGACAACATAGTCTCTATGACAAAATAGCGACCAAGACAGGATATATCATTATAATATAGACACCTTGACAGTATAGACCATAAAACAATGTAACAGTCATGAAACTGTACCTGCTAAAACATTATAGATGTAATGAAATTTTAGTCAACATGACAAAATTATCATAATGAAATATCATCGGTATTACAATATAGTTACCATAATCATAGACCAATCATGATCATATAATCAGCAGGTTGACATAAACAATATCACAGTATAAAAACCATGACAGTATAAGTGACATGATGATATGATATCCATACACTTACACTTAAAATACCAAAGAAGCTGCCATAAATATATTGTTATCATGATCATATAATCACAACAATAGTGTAGATAGTGACAAATATATCCCCAACGACAAAAGTAATCATGGCAATATAGCCATCAACTTGTTATGGCGACGAAGATAATGTAGCGAGCATTGTATTGAGAATTACAATACAGCCACCGTGCCAATGTCGTCACCATGACAATATAGCTACCATGAAAATATAGTAACGTTGATAATGTAGCTGCCATGGAAAAATATTCAAGAGAGAAAATACCCAAAAGATAGCCACAACAAGAGTTTAGCTGCTACGAAGATATATCACCATGCTAATTTCTTAAAATGTTAGTATAGCCATCATGGCAATATATCAACAGAAAAAATACTCATCACAACGATATAGCTAACTTAACAATTTACTACTCTGACAATATAGGTAACATTAAAAGACAGCCACCTCCTTGAAATGTAAAAAAAAAATGACAGATAACCATCATGGCAATATAGTAACTAAACAATATAGCCATCATAGCAATATGGTAACCAAACAGTATAGCCATCATGGCAATATGATTGCCATAGCAATGTATTCTTAATGGCAATATAGTCACCATGTCCTTATAGTCACGATGACAATACAACTACCATGACAATACAGAAAACATCAAAATACAGTCTCTAAGACAATATTGCCACTAATTCAACAAGTTAAATGACAATATAGATATTATGGCAACACAATCACGATGACAATATACTCAGAAATGTTATACAATCGTCATAATAAAATGATCCTACCATGAAAATATAGTCACCTTCCCACTATGGCTTCCATTACAATATAGCCACAATAACAAAACATTCATCACGACAGTACTGAAACCATAACAATATAGCATATCATGACAATGTAGTCACTTGATCATTTAATGAAAAATAAATCAAAAAGCTGCCATGAAAATACAGTCACTATGACATAAATATCATGATAGAATGGTGACCATGGCAATATAGCCAATCTGAGATTATAGTAATTATGACAATATAGTCGCTATTAAAACACTGTCACCTTAATAATAAAGCTATCAAAATAATATATCGCTTGTGACAAAATATGCATGATTAGAAAATGACAGTATAGCACCTATAAAAAAGATCATCTTGCCACTATAGTCAAGGTGAAGATATATACATCATAGCAACGTAAAGAAAAAGAGATGATAACCAGAACGACGGTATGTTCATAATGACAATACTGCAACTATGAAAATATGTTCCCCACGATTCTCCAGCTTCACTGACAATAAAGCCATCTTCACAAAAAGAGTACTATTGAAAAAATAGCAAACGACTATACAGCCATCAAGACAGTACAGCCACCTTGACAATAATCTCTCGATATAAATCAATCGCCAGGACATTAGCGTCACCTTGATAATGAAATACTATGAGTACATGAACATCATGAAATTATAGCGTCCATATAAATATATTTTTCGTGAAAATATAGCCTACATACGAATATCTTTAAAGTGAGAGTTTCGCCATTCTGATAATATAGTCAAGACGCTAATATATTCACCATAACAATAAAGCCACCATGATCACATAAATGATATGACAATATAGTTAGCGCAACAATAAACGCATTTATAAATTATATCCACTCTAAGAATACAACCACATGAAAATATAGATACTGTGACAAAATAGTCATTTTTGGATCATAGCAAACATATAGCGTCCAAGAGAATACAGTCTCTATGACAAAATAGCGAAAAAAAAGGATTTATCATCACAATATAGTCACCTTGACAGTATAGCCAATAAAACAGTGGAACAACCATGAAAATGTACCTACCATAACAATATAGCTTACATGAAAATATTGTTACTATGACAAATTCATTGCAATGAAATACAAACGATATCATATTATGGTTTCGATAATCATACACCAATCATGATCATATAAGATAAAACATTCAAAACAAAGCAAGGGTAGCGACAACGCAGGGAGGAATAGCTACAACCTAGCTCTGAAAGACGATTGCAGCTCCGTACACGTCGGTAGCTGGTGCGCGACTGTCATCAAGTGACTACATTGTCGTGATATGCTATATTGTCATGGTTTCAGTACTGTCGTAGTGAATGTATTATTATGTTAGCAATATTTCAGTGGCAGGGTGGCTAAATTTTCATGGTAGGATAATTTTGTTATCGCGGTTATATTGCATTTGTGATAATACTGTCATGGTGACTGTGTTCCAGTAATATCTATATCATCATTTAATTTGTTGAAGCGATTGCAATATTTTCGTAGAGACTCTAATGTCATGTTGCCTGTATTGTCATGATGGTTGCATGTCATCTTGACTATATAGTCAAGTTGGTTATATTCCAGTTATGATTACATGGTTATGGTAACTATATTGCCATGGTGACTATATTGATCGGTGGCTACATTGCCATGATAGCGATTTTTCATTTTTGTTATACCGTAAGGAGGTGACTGTCTTTTCATATTGAATATATTATCAGGGTAGCTATATTGTTAAGTTAGCTATATCATTGTGGTGTTTATTTTCTTTATCTGGTGGTATATTGCCATGATGTCTAGACTAACATTTTGGCGATATTGGTATGATGATATAGTGTCTTAGCAAATAAACTGTTATTTTGGATATGTTCCATGGAATTTTATTATCATAGTAGCTACATTGTCAGTGTTACTATATTTTCATGGTAGCTCCATTGTCATGGTGACGATATTGCCGTTGTGGCTGTATTGTTATTTTCAATATAATGCCATCCTAACTACATTATCTTGGTCGCTATATTTACTTGCTGGCTATATTGCTATGGTTAATTTTGTCGTTGGGGATATATTTTGTCATTAACTACAATTTTGTTTTAATCATATGATCATGATAACAATATTTGCATGGCGGCTTATTTGGAAATGTGAGTGCAAGTGTATGGATATCATATTAAAATGTCACAATATTGTCATGGTTTTTATACTGTGATGGTGTTTATGTCAGCCTCCTGATGATATTATAATGATTGATATATGATTATGGTAGCTAACTTGTAATGGCGATTATATTTCATTGTGACAATTTTGTCATGTTGCCTGCATTTTCATGGTAGCTATATTGTTATGGCAGGTACATTTTCATTGTTCTTTCATTGTTTTATCGGCCATACAGTCAAGGTGAATATATCTTAATTAAAAATCTTGTCTTAGTCGCTATTTTGTCATGGACACTATATTAACCTGGGTCCTATATGTTTGCTATGATCCGAGACTATTTTGTCACAGCATCAATATTGTCAGGTGCTTATATTGCCATAATGAATATAATTTGAAGGCTCCCTTATTGTTGCGTTGACTGAATTGTCATATCGCTTATATGATCATGGCTATATTGTTATAGTGAATATATTGCCGTCTTGACTATATCATCATATTGGCTAAATTGTCATGGTAAGTATGTTGACATGGAAGACTTATTTTCATGATGTTTATGTGGTCAGTGAATTATATCGTGACATTATTGTCATAGTGGCTGTACTTTCATGGTGGCTATATTGTCGTTTGCTGTATTTTCACTGTTACTCTTTTGTGAAGATTACTTTATTGTCATTGTAGCTATAGTGTCATTGGGATATATTTTCATAGCAGCAGTATTGTCATTATGAAAATACCGTCATTTTGGCTATCTACTCATTTTGCTTATATTGCGAAGATTTACATATCGTCACCTTGGCTATATCGTCAAGGTGATCTCTTTTATAATTGCTATGTTGTCATTTTTTTTAGTCATACATATTTTTTCATAAGCGATACATTATCGTGATAAATTTACTATTAAGATGCCAGTATATTGTCATTGTGACAATGTTGACAATATGACTATAATCTCTTAGTGGCTATATTGCTTAGATAACTATACTCTCATGGTGACTGTTTCATGATGATGGTTACAATGACATTTTGACTGCATTTTCATTGTAGCATCTTTAATGTTGTTGATTTTGACCTTGAAGATATATCGTAAAAACGAGAATTTCCTTTTTTTTAAATTATCATGTGAATATATTGATATGATATGCGATATTGTTATAGTTTCAGTACTGTCATGTTGAATGTATATTATGTTGGTTACATTACAGTTAAAGTCATAGTGGCAGGGTAACTATATTCTCATAGTTGAATCATTTTGTTATGAAAATTTTATTGTATTTGTGAGTATATTCTCATGGTTACTGTGTTCCAGTAATTTTTATGTTGTCCTGAACACTATATATCATGAAATCTATATTGTCATATCAGTTATATGATCATAGTAGCTTTATTTTCATAGTGAATATCTTGTCGTCGTGACTATATTATCATAATGGCTAAATTGTCATAGGAAATATGTTGACATGAGGGCTATATTTTCATGATATTCATAAAGTCATTGAAAGATTGCTATCGAGGTGACCCTAATAGCCTGGCGATTGATGTATATCGCGACTTTATTGTAACGATAGCTGCATTGTCATGATGGCTATATTGTCGTTTCCTGTATTTTTAATGTTACTCTTTTGTGAAGATTGCTTTATTGTCATTGTAGCTATAGTGTCATGGGGAATATATTTTCGTAGTAGCAGTATTGTCATTATGAACATATCGTCATTTTGGCTATCTACTCATTTTGGTTACATTACGAAGATTTACATATCGTCACCTTGGCTATATTGGCAAGGTAATCTCTTAATAGTTGCTATATTGTCATTTTTATTAATCATGTATATTTTTTCATGAGTGATACATTATCTTGATAACTATATCATTAAAGTGACAGTATATTGTCATGATAACTATATTGCCATTATGACTACAATCTCTTAGCGGCTATATTGCTAAGATAACTACATGTGACTACATTTTCATTGTAGCTTCTTTAATGGTGTTGATTTACCCTTGGAGATATATCATTATAAAAACGGATATTTCATTTTGTTTAAATTACGAAGTGAATACATTGTCATGATATGCTATATTGTTATAGTTTCAGTACTCTCATGGTGAATGTATATTATGTTGGCTACATTACAATGGAAGCCATAGTGGCAGGGTGGCTATATTTTCATGGTTTGATCATTTCGTTATTAGTATTTTATTGTATTTTTGAATATATTGTCATGGTGACTGTGTTACCATAATTTCTATATTGTCATTTGATTTATTAAATTGATGGCAATATCGTTATAGAGACTGTATTGTCATGTTGCCTGTATGGTCAAGATGGTTGTCTTGTCATCGTGACTCTATGTTCATGATGGCTATACTGTCGTTAAGATTACATTTTTATGGTAACTATATTGCCATCATGGTTTTTGTCAGAGTAGCTATATTGTTAAGTTAGCTATCTTATTGTGGTGGGTAATTTTTTTCCTTTTAGTATATTGCCATGATGGCTATACTAGAATTTTGGCAAGATTATCATGGTTTTATAGTGTTCGCAGCCCAACTTTTGTTTTGGACATTTTTTAATGGGAATACATTATCATGGTACCTATGTTGTCAAGGTTACTATATTTCATGCAAGCTACATTGTATAGATGACGATATTGGCATGGCGGGTGTATTGTTATGTTTAATATAACGCAATCCTGGCTACATTATCTTGTTCGCTATATCAACTTGATGTCTATATTGCTACGGTCAATTTCATCGTTGGGGATGTATTTTGTCTTTACCTACAATTTGGTTGTGATTATATGATCATGATAATATTTCTATGACTGCTTATTTGGCATCTTGAGTGTATCTGTCTGGATATCATATCATCATGTAACTTAGTCTGTCATGCTTTCAAACGGTGATGGTGCTAATGTGAAAATGCTGATTAGATTATCATCATTAAAGTATGATTATTGTAACTATATAGCAGTGGCAATATCTTTTTTGATCATTTTTGTATGTTGACTTCATTTTGATAGTTATATTGGTGTGGCAGGTACATTTTCATGGTTCTGACATTGTTTTATGGGCTATACTGTCAAGGCGGCTATATAGTATTAATTTATTCTCTTTTGGACGCTATTGTCTCCTGGACACTATATACTTTAGAGGCTATATGTTTCCTATGATCCGAAAGCGACTATTTTGTCACGGTATCTATATTGTCAGGTGGCTATATTGACGTTGTGAACATATTGTGAATGTTTCTTTAATGTTGCGTTGACTATATTGTTATATCAGTTATATGGCCATGGTGGATTTGTTGTTATAGTGAATATATTGTAGTTGTGACTATCCTATCATAATGGCTAAATTGTCATGGGAAAAATGTTGATATGGATGCTATATTCTCAAGATACTTTTATAGTAATTGTAAACATTTTTTCAAGTTTACACTAATATCACAGTGATTGATTTATGTTGTAACATTATTGTTATGCTGGCTGTACAATCATGGTGGCTATATTGTCGTTTGTTGCGTGTTCAATGTTACTATTTACTGAATATGGCTTTAATGTTAGTGTCAACTTTCATTGGGAACATATTTTCATAGTGACGCCATTGTCCTTATGAAAGAAAGTCAGTTACGCTATCTTCTAATTTGGGTTACATTGCTAAGTTATATATATCGTCACCTTGGCTATACTGGGAAGGTGATTTTTTTATAGGTGGTATATTGTCATTTTTTAATCGTGCATATTCTGTTATAAGCGATATATTATCATGATACCCATATCATTAAGGTTAAAATATTGGCATGGCGACTATATTGTCTTTATGACTGTAATCTTATGATAACAATATAGGTACCCTGATAAATAGGCAACATGAAAACACAATCCCCCTTTGTAATATAACAAAAAATAATAGATAGCCATCGTGGCAATATATTCATTTAACAATATAGCAACAATGGCAATATAGTTATCATATGAATATAATCTTAATGGAAATATAACTACCAAGACCATATAGACACGATGACAATACAACCACCGAGACAATACAGGAACCAAGACATTACCTTATGACAATATAGCCACCAATTCAACAAATCAAATGACAGTATAGATATTATGGCAACAGTCACCATGACAAAATACACAAAAGTGGAATATAATCGACATAACAAAATGATTATAATATGAAATTATAGCCACTCTGCCAGTATGGCTTCCATTGAATATAGCTAATATAATAATACATATACAATGACATTCCTGAAACCATAACAATATAACATCTCAAGACAATGTAGTCCCCTAATGATTTAATCAAAATGAGAATCTCGTTTTATAATGATACATCCTCAAGTGGAAACCCAACACCAATGTAAAAGCTACCGTGAAAATGTAGTCACCATTACATTATAACCATCATGATGAAATTGACACCATGACAATCAAGTTACTTTGACAAGATATCCAACATGATATCATTGTCATAATAACAATATAGTCGAATTGCCAATATGTAGTTACCGGAATGTTATAGTTATCATGATAATGTATCACTTACGACAAAAAATGCATTATTAAAAAAATGAAAATATAGCAACCGTAAAAAAAGATCACGTTGCTAATATAGCCAAGGCGATGATATATATATGATACAAATGTAACTAAAATAAGGAGAAGGCCAAAATGACAGTATGTTCATAATGACAATAATTCCACTATGAAAATATATTCTCCATGACACTATAGGTACACTGACGGTAATGCTATCTTCAGAAAAGCGTAAAATTAAAATACAGCAAACTACAATATAGCCACTATGACAATACAGCCATCTTGACAATAATATCACGATATAACTCAATCACCAGGACAATAGAGTCACCTTGACAGTAATCTTACAATGACTTTATAAATTTCTTGAAAATATAGCTCCCATGTCAAGATATTTGCTATGACAATTTAGCCATTATGAAAATATAATCACGACGACAATCTATTCACTATGACAATAAAGCTACCATGAGCATATAACTGATATGACAATATAATCAAAGCAAAATATAGAAACATTCAACTTATATTCACAATGGCATTATAACCACCTGACAATAGATAGGCGTTTTCGGATCATAGCAAAAATATAGACTCCAGGACAATATAGTCTCTGTGAAAAAACAGTGACTCAGACAGGATTTATCATCATGATAAGCTCATAACATTATAGCTGTCATGGAATTGTAGTCAACATGACAAAATTATCACAATGAAATAAAACGACATTACAATATAGTTACCTTAATCATACACCAATCATGATTATATAATCAGCAGGTTGACATTAACAAGATCATAGTGTAAAAACCATGACAAATTAAGTGACATGATGAGATGATATCCATTCACTTACACTTACAATGCCACATACGTTTTCATGAAAACATTATCATGATCACATAATCACAACAGTATTGTCACTAATTACAAAGTATATCCCGAAAGACAAAATTAACCATAACGATGTAGCCATCAAGTTGATATAGCGACCAATATAATGTAGCCAGGACGGCATTATACTGAAAGAAAGAATACAACCACCATGCCAATATCTTCACCTGACAATGTAGCTACTATGAAAATATAGTAACCTTGACTATGTAGCTAAAATGATAAAATATACAATTGAAAAATATCCACAAGAGTTTAACTGCTAAACTCGCTATACCAATATCGCCAAAATGTTATTATTGCTATAATGATAATATACCGCCAGAAAAGAAATATATATACCCAATACTCGACAATATAGCTATTCTGAAAATATTGCCAACATAAAAATACAGTCACCTCATTGTTATATAACAAAAATGACAAATAGACATAATGGCGATATAGGGATTTAACAATACAGCCACTATGGTAATATAGTTAGCATAACAATGTGATCTTAACGACAATGTAGCCAACATGACTATATAGTCACGTTGACAATACAACAACCGTGACAATACAGATAACATGACAGTACCGTCTCTAAGATAATATTGCCATCAATTTGACAAATTATATGACTATATAGATATTATAGCAACATAGTCACCATGACAATATACTCAGAAATGCAATATAATCGCCATGATAAAACTATCCTACCATGAACAAATAGCCACCAACCATTTTGGTTTCCATTGCAATGTAGAAACAGTAATAAAAGATTTACCATGACAGTAGTGAAACCATAACAGTATAGCATATCATGGCAATGTAGTCACCAAATAATTTAATCAAAATGACAATTTCTCTTCTATAATGGTATATCCTCAAGGGCAATATCAACACCATTAAAAAAGGTTTTACGAAAATAGTCATTATGACATTGTAAAAATCATGATAAAAAAGTCACCCTGACAATATAGTTATCTTGGCAATATAGCATCTGTGACACTATAGTCATAAAGATAATATAGTCGCTATGACAATATTGTCACCATAAAATATAATTGTCATGATAATATTTCGCTTATGACAAAGTATGCAAGAGTTAAATAATGACAATATATCACCTATAAAAAGATCACCTTGCTAATATAGCTAAGGTGACGATATATACATTATAGCAATGTAACTAAAATGAGAAGATAGAAAAAATGACGGTAGGGTCATAATACAATACTGCCACTATGAAAATATGTTCCCCATGACACTATAGCTACACTGACAACAAAGCCATATTCACAAAAGACCAACATTGAAAATACAGAACGAGAATATAGCCACCATGATATTTCAGCCACCATGACAATAATGTCACGATACAAATCATCACCATGTCATTAGTCACCTTGATAATAAACTTACAATGACTATATAAATATCATGAAAATATAGCCTCCACGTCAACATGTCTGCCATGATAATCTGGCCATTATGATAATATAGTCATGACGGCAATTTATTCACTATAACAATATAGCCACAGTGATTATATAACTGATGTGACAATACAGTCAAAGAAGCAAAAAGAAATATACAAATCATATTCACTATGGTAGTATAACTACATGACAATATAGATACTGTGACAAATAGTCGCTTTTGAATCATAGCAAACATATAGCCGGCAGGACAATATAGTCTCTATGACAAAATAGCGACCAAGACAGGATATATCATTATAATATAGACACCTTGACAGTATAGACCATAAAGCAATGTAACAACCATGAAACTGTAACTGCCAAAACATTACAATTGTCATGAATTTTAGTCAACATGACAAAATTATCAAAATGAAATATCATCGGCATTACAATATAGTTACCATAATCATATACCAATCATGATCATATAATCAGCAGGTTGACATAAACAATATCACAGTATAAAAACCATGACAGTATAAGTGACATCATGATATGATATCCAAACACATACACTTACAATACCAAAGAAGCCGCCATGAATATATTGTTATCATGATCATATAATCAAAACTATATTGTAGGTAGTGAAAAATATGTCCCCAACGACAAAATTAATCATAGGAATATAGCCATCAACTTGTTATAGCGACCAAGATAATGTAGCAAGCATTGTATTGAGAATTACAATACAGCCACCGTGCCAATGTCGTCACCATGAAAATATAGCTACCATGAAAATATAGTAACGTTGATAATGTAGCTGCCATGGTAAAATATTCAAGATAGAAAATACCCAAAAGATAGCCACAACAAGAGTTTAACTGCTAAGACGATATATCACTATGGCAATATCTCTAAAATGTTAGTATAGCCATCATGGCAATATATCAAAAGAAAAAATACTCATCACAACGATATAGCTAATTTGACAATATACTACTCTGCAAATATAGGTAACATTAAAAGACAGCCACCTCCTTGAAATATAAGAAAAAAAATGACAAATAGCCATCATGGCAATATGGTAACTAAAAAATATAGCCATCATAGCAATATGGTAACCAAATAATATAGCCATCATGGCAATATGATTCCCATAGCAATGTATTCTTAATGACAATATAGTCACCATGTCCTTATAGTCACGATGACAATACAACTACCATGACAATACAGAAAACATCAAAATACAGAGTCTCAGACAATATTGCCACTAATTCATCAAGTTAAATGACAATATAGATATTATGGCAACACAATCACGATGAAAATATAATCAGAAATTTTATATAATCGTCATGATAAAATGTTCCTACCATGAAAATATAGTCACCTTGCCAATATGGCTTCCATTAAAATATAGCCACAATAACAAAACATTCACCACGACAGTACTGAAACCATAACAATATAGCATATCATGACAATGTAGTCACTTGATCATTTAATGAAAAATAAAAATTTTGGTTTTGTTATGGTATAGCCTCAGGGACAAAATTTTATACACCATTAAAAAGTTGCCTTGAAAATACAGTCACTATGACATAAATATCATAATAAAATAGTAACCATTGCAATATAGCCACTCTGAGATTATAGTCATTATGACAATATAGTCGCTATTAAAATACTGTCACCTTAATAATAAAGTTATCAAAATGATATATCCCTTGTGACAAAATATGCATGATTAGAAAATGACAGTATAGCACCTATAAAAAAGATCACCTTGCCACTATAGTCAAGGTGACGATATATACATCATAGCAACGTAAAGAAAAAGAGATGATAACCAGAACGACGGTATGTTCATAATGACAATACTGCAACTATGAAAATATATTTCCCACGATTCTCCAGCTTCACTGACAATAAAGCCATCTTCACAAAAAGAGTACTATTGAAAAAATAGCAAACGACTATACATCCATCAAGACAGAACAGCCACCATGACAATAATCTCTCGATATAAATCAATCGCTAGGACATTAGCGTCACCTTGATAATGAATATACTATGAGTACATGAACATCATGAAAATATAGCGTCCATATACATATATTTTTCGTTAAAATATAGCCTCCATATGAATATCTTTAAAGTGACAGTTTCGCCATTCTGATAATATAGTCAAGACGCTAATATATTCACCATAACAATAAAGCCACCAAGATCACATAAATGATATGACAATATAGTCAACGCAACAATAAATAAATTCATAAATTATATCCACTCTGAGAATACAGCCACATGAAAATATAGATACTGTGATAAAATAGTCATTTTTGGATCATAGCAAACATGTACCGTCCAAGAGAATATAGTCTCTATGACAAAATAGCGAAGAAGACAGGCTTTATCATCACAATACAGTCACCTTGACATTATAGCCAATAAAACAGTGGAACAACCATGAAAATGTACCTACCATAACGATATAGCTTACATGAAAATATACTTACTATGACAAATTCATTACAATGAAATAGAAAAGATATCACATTATGGTTTCGATAATCATACACCAATCATGATCATACAATATAAAACCTTCAAAACAAAGCAAGGGTACCGACAACGCAGGGAGGAATAGCTACAACCTAGCTCTGAAAGACGATAGCAGCTCTGTACAGGTCGGTAGCTGGTGCACGACTGTCATCAGGTGATTACATTGTCCTGATTTGCTATATTTACATGGTTTCAGTACTGTCGTAGTGAATGTATTATTATGTTAGCTATATTGCAGTGGCAATGTGGCTAAATTTTCATGGTAGGATAATTTTGTTAACGCGGTTATATTGCATTTGTGATAATACTGTCATGGTGACTGTGTTCCAGTAATATCTATATTATCATTAAATTTGTTGAAGCGATTGCAATATTGTCGTAGAGACTCTAATGTTATGTTGCCTGTATTGTCATGATGGTTGCATGTCATCTTGACTATATAGTCATGTTGGTTATATTACAGTTATGATTACGTGGTTATGGTAACTATATTGCCATGGTGACTATATTGATAGGTGAATACATTGCCATGATAGCTGTTTTTCATTTCTGTTATACTGTAAGGAGGTGACTGTCTTTTCATATTGAATATATTATCAGGGTAGCTATATTGTTAAGTTAGGTATATCACTGTCGTGCTTATTTTCTTTTTCTGGTGGTATATTGCCATGATGCCTAGACTAACATTTTGACGATATTGGCATGGTGATATAGTGTCTTAGCAAATAAACTGTTATTGCGGATATGTTCCATGGGATTTTATTATTATAGTAGCTACATTGTCAATGTTACTATATTTTCATGGTAGCTAAATTATCATGGTGACGATATTGCCATTATGGCTGTATTGTTATTTTCAATATAATGCCTTCCTAACTACATTATATTGGTCGCTATATTTACTTGCTTGCTATATTGCTATGGTTATTTTGTCGTTGGGGATATATTTTGTCATTAACTACAATTTTTTGTTTAATCATGATCATGATAACAATATTTTCATGGCGGCTTATTCGGTAATGTGAGTACAGGTGTATGGATGTCATATTATCATGTCACTTTATTGTCATGATTTTTATACTGTGATGGTGTTTATGTCAGCCTCCTGATGATATTATCGTGATTAATATATGATTTTGGTAACTAAATTGTAATGGCGATTATATTTCATTGTGACTATTTTGTCATGTTGCCTTCATTTTCATGGTAGCTATATTGTTATGGCAGGTACATTTTCATTGTTGTTTCATTGTTTTATCGGCTATACTGTCAAGGTGACTATATCTTAATTAAAAATCTTGTCTTGGTCGCTATTTTGTCATGGACACTATATTGTCCTGGAGCCTATATGTTTGCTATGATCCGAATGAGACTATTTTGTCACAACATCAATATTGTCAGGTGCTTATATTGCCATAATGAATGTAATTTGAAGGCTTCCTTCTTGTTTCGTTAACTGTATTGTCCTATCAATTATATTATCATGGCTATATTGTTATAGTGAATATATTTCCGTCTTGACTATATTATCATATTGGCTAAATTGTCATGGTAAGTATGTTGACATGGAAGCCTTATTTTCATGATGTTTATATAGTCAGTGAATTATATCGTGACATTATTGTCATAGTGGCTACACTTTCATGGTGGCTATATAGTTGTTTGCTGTATTTTCACTGTTACTCTTTTATAAAGATTGCTTTATTGTCATTGTAGCTATAGTGTCATGGGGGATATATTTTCATAGCAGTAGTATTGTCATTATGAACATACCGTCATTTTGGCTATCTAGTCATTTTGGTTATATTGCGAAGATTTACATATCGTCACCTTAGCTATGTTATCAAGGTGATCTCTTTATAGTTGCTATATTGTCACTTTTTTTAGTCATGCATATTTTTTCATAAGCGATACATTATCGTGATAACTCTATTATTAATGTGACAGTTTATTGTCATTGTGACAATGTTGACATTATGACTATAATCTCTTATTGGCAATGTTGCTAAGATGAGTATACTGTCATTGTGACTATTTCATGATGATGGTTATTACAGTTTGACTGCATTTTCATTGTAGGATATTTGATGGTGTTGATTTTGTCCTTGAAGATATATCATGAAAACGAGAATTTCTTTTTTTTAAATTATCATGTGAATATATTGCCATGATATGCGATATTGTTATAGTTTCAGTACTGTCATGTTGAATGTATATTATGTTGGTTATATTATAATTAAAGTCATAGTGGCAGGGTAACTAAATTTTCATGGTTGGATCATTTTGTTACGACGATTTTATTGTATTTGTGAGTATATTCTCATGGTTACTGTGTCGCCGTAATTTCTATATTGTCCTGGACACTACATATCCTGAAATCTATATTGTCATATCAGTTATATGATCATAGTAGCTTTATTGTCATAGTGAATATCTTGAGGTCGTGACTATATTATCATATTGGCTAAATTGTCATAGGAAATATGTTTACATGAGGGCTATATTTTCATGATATTCACAAAGTCATTGAAAGATTACTAACAAGGTGACTCTAATAGCCTGGCGATTGATGATTATCATGACATTATTTTCACGATAGCTGCATTGTCAAGGTGGCTATATTGTTGTTTCTTGTATTTTCAATGCTACTCTTTTGTGAAGATTGCTTTATTGTCATTGTAACTATAGTGTCATGGGGAATACATTTTCGTAGTAGCAGTATTGTCATTATGAACATATCGTCATTTTGGCTATCTGCTCATTTTGGTTACATTGCGAAGATTTACATATGGTCATCTTGGCTATATTGGCAAGGTGATCTCTTTATAGTTGCTATATTGTCATTTTTTTTAATCATGTATATTTTTTTCATGAGTGATACATTATCTTGATAACTATGTCATTAAAGTGACAATATATTGTCATGGTGGCTATATTGTCATTATGACTACAATCTCTTAGTGGCTATATTGCTAAGATAACTACATGTGACTACATTTTCATTGTAGCTTATTTAATGTTGTTGATTTACCCTTGGAGATATATCATTATAAAAAGGGATATTTCATTTTGTTTAAATTATGAGGTGAATACATTGTCATGATATGCTATATTGTTATAGTTTCACTACTGTCATGATGAATGTATATTATGTTGGCTACATTACAATGGAAGCCATAGTGACAGGGTGGCTATATTTTCATGGTTTGATCATTGTGTTATTAGTATTCTATTGTATTTTTGAACATATTTTCATTGTTACTGTGTTGCCGTAATTTCTATATTGTCATTTGATTTATTGAATTGATGGCAATATTTTCATAGAGACTGTATTATCATGATTCCTGTATGGTCATCATGGTTGTCTTGTCATCGTGACTCTATGGTCTTGATGGCTATATGTCGTTAAGATTACATTCTTATGGTAACTATATTGCCATCATGGATTTTTGTCAGAGTAGCTATATTGTTAAGTTAGCTATCTTATTGTGGTGGGTATTTTTTTTTCCTTTTGGTATATTGCCATGATGGCTATACTAGAATTTTGGCAAGATTAGCATGGTGATATAGTGTTTGCAGCCCAACTGTTGTTTTGGACATTTTTTTATAGGAATACATTATCATGGTACCGACATTGTCAAGGTTACTATATTTCATGTAAGTTACATTGTAAAAATGACGATATTGGCATGGAGGGTGTATTGTTATGTTCAATATAACGCCATCCTGGCTACATTATCTTGGTCGCTATATCAACTTGATGGCTATATTGCTACGGTCAATTTCATCGTTGGGGATGTATTTTGTCTTTACCTACTATTTGGTTGTGATTATATGATCATGATGATATTTTTATGACGGCTTATTTGGCATCTTGAGTGTATCTGTCTGGATATCATATCATCATGTAACATAATCTGTCATGCTTTTAAACGGTGATGGTGCTTATGTGAAAATGCTGATTACAATATCATCATTAATGTATGATTTTTGTAACTATATAGCAATGGCAATATCTTTTTTCATCATTTTGGTATATTGACCTCATTTTGATAGTACTTATATTGGTATGGCAGGTACATTTTCATGGTTCTGACATTGTTTTATGGGCTATACTGTCAAGGCGGCTGTATAATATTGATAAATTCTGTTTTGGACGCTATTGTCTCTTGGACACTGTATACTTTAGGGGTTATATGTTTCCTATGATCCGAAAGCGACTATTTTGTCACGGTATCTATATTGTTAGGTGGCCATATTGACGTTGTGAACATATTCTGAATGTTTCTTTAATGTTGCGTTGACTATATTGTTATATCAGTTTTATGGCCATGGTGGCTTTGTTGTTATAGTGAATATATTGTAGTTATGACTATACTATCATAATGGCTAAATTGTCATGGGAAATATGTTGATATGGATGCTATAATTTCATGATACTTTTATGGTAATTGTAAACATTTTTTCAAGTTTACTCTAATATCACAGTGATTGATTTATGTTGTAACATTATTGTTATGGTGGCTGTACAATCATGGTGGCTATATTGTCGTTTGATGCGTTTTCAATGTTACTATTTAGTGAATATGGCTTTAATGTCAGTGTAGCTATACTTTCATTGGGAATAAATTTTCATAGTGACGCAATTGTCATTATGAAATATTCATTTTGGCTATCTTCTAATTTTGGTCACATTGCTCTGTTATATATATCGTCACCTTGGCTATATTGGGAGGGTGATTTTTCTTATACGTGGTATATTATCATTTTTCATTCGTGCATATTCTGTTATAAGCGATATATTATACTGATACCCATATCATTATGGTGAAAATATTGGCATGGCGACTATATTGTCTTTACGACTGTAATCTTATGATAACAATATACGTACCCTGATATATAGGAAACATGAAAAGACAATCAATCCCTTGTAATATAACAAAAAATAACAAAAAGCCATCATGGCAATATATTCATTTAACAATATAGCCACCATGGCAATATATTTACCGCATGAATATAATCTTAATGGAAATCTAACAACCTTGACCATATAGCCTCGATGACAGTACAACATCCATGGCAATACAGGAACCATGACATTACATTATCACAATATAGCCACCAATTCAACAAATCAAATGACAGTATAGATATTATGGCAACGGTCGCCATGACAATATACACGCAAGTGGAATATAATCGACATAACAAAATGATTAGATTATGAAAATATAGCCATTCTGCCACTATGGCTTCCATTGGAATATAGCCAACATAATAATACATAAACAATGACATTCCTGAAACTATAACAATATAGCATATCACGACAATGTAGTCCCCTAATGATTTAATCCAAATGAGAATCTCGTTTTATAATGATACATCCTCAAGGGCAAACACCAATATAAACGGTACCGTGAAAATGTAGTCATCATGACATTATAACCATCATGATGAAATAGACAACATGACAATAAAGTTACTTTGGCAAGATATGCAACATGATATCATTGTCATTATGACAATATATTCAAAATGCCAACATATAGTTATAGGAATGTTATAGTTATCATGATAATGTATCACTTACGACAAAAAATGTATGATTAAAAAAATGAAAAAATAGCAACAGTAAAAAAAGATCCCATTGCTAATGTAGCCAAGGTGATGATATATATATATGATAGAAATGTAACCGAAATAAGGAAATGGCCAAAATGACAGTATGTTCGTAATAACAATAACTCCAATTTTAAAATATATTCTCCATGACACTATAGGTACACTGACAGTAAAGCTATCTTCACAAAAGCGTAAAATCAAAATACAGCAAACTACAATATAGCCACCATGACAATACAGCCATCTTGACAATAATATCACGATATAACTCAATCACCAGGAGAATAGAGTCACCTTGACAGTAATCTTACAATGACTATAAATATCATTAAAATATAGCTCCCATGTCAAGATATTTGCTATGACAATTTAGCCATTATAAAAATATAGTCGCGATGACAATCTATTCACTATGACAATAAAGCTACCATGATCATATAACTGATATGACAATATAATCAAAGCAAAAATATAGAAACATTCAACTTATATTCACAATGGCAATATAACCGCCTGACAATATATATACTGTTAATAGATAGTCGTTTTCGAATCATAGCAAAAATATAGACTCCAGGACAATATAGTCTCTGTGAAAAAACAGTGACTCAGACAGGATTTATCGTCATGATATGCTTATAACATTATAGCTGTCATGGAATTGTAGTCAACATGACAAAATTATCACAAAGAAATAAAACGACATTACAATAAAGTTATCATAATCATACACCAATCATGATTATATAATCAACAGGTTGACATAAACAAGATCATAGTGTAAAAACCATGACAATCTAAGTGACATGATGAGATGATATCCATTCACTTACATTTACAATACCTTATAAGTTTTCATGAAAATATTATGATGATTATATAATCAAAACAGTATTGCCACTAATTACAAAATATATCCCGAAAGTCAAAATTAACCATAACAATATAGCCATCAAGTTGATACAGCGACCAAGATAATATAGCCAGGACTGCATCATATCGAAAGTAAGAATACAACCACCATGACAATGTCTTCACCATGACAATATAGCTACCATGAAAATATAATAACCTTGACTATGTAGCTACCATGATGAAATATACAATTGAAAAATATCCACAACCAGAGTTTAGCTGCTAAAACACTGTATCGCCATGCCAATATCGCCAAAATCTTATTATTGCCATCATGATAATACACCGCCAGAAAAAAAATATATATACCCACTACTCGACAATATAGCTATTCTGACAATATCGCCAACATGAAAAGAGAGTCACCTCCTTGTTAGATAAAAAAATGACAGATAGCCATCATGGTGATATAGTGATTTAACAATACAGCCACTATGGTAATATAGTTACCATAACAATTTGATCTTAACGACAATATAGCCAACATGACTATATAGTCAAGATGACAATACAACCACCCTGACAATGCAGATAACATGACAGGACCGTCACTAAGACAACATTGCCATCAATTTGACAAAATATATGACAATATAGATATTATGGCAAAATAGTCACCATGACAATAAACTCAGAAAAGCAATATAATTGCCATGATAAAACTATCCAACCATGAAAATATAGCCACCTACCATTTTGGTTTCCATTGCAATGTAGAAACAGTAATAAAAGATTTACCATGACAGTACTGCAACCATAACAGTATAGCATATCATGGCAATGTAGTCAGCTGATAATTTAATCAAAATGACAATTTCTCTTCTATAATGGTATATCCTCAAGGGCAATATGAACACCATTAAAAAAGCTTCTGCGAAAATGAAGTCATTATGACATTATAAAAATCATGATAAAAAAGTCACCATGACAATATAGTTATCTTGGTAATATAGCTACTGTGACATTATAGTCATAATGATAATATAGTCGCTATGACAATATTGTCACCATAAAAATATAATCATCATGATATTATTTCGTTTATGACAAAGTAGGCAACAGTTAAATGATGAAAATATATCACCTATAAAAAGATCACTATGCCAATATAGCTAAGTTAACGATATATACATTATAGCAAGGCAACTAAAATGAAAAGATAGCCAAAATGACGGTATGGTCATAATGACAATACTGCCACTATGAAAATATGTTCCCCATGACACTATAGCTACACTGACAACAAAGCCATATTCTCAAAAGAGCAACATTGAAAATACAGCAAACGAGAATATAGCCACCATCATAGTTCAGCTACCATGATGATAATGTCACGGTACAAATCATCACCAGGTCATTAGTCACCTTGATAATAAACTTACAATGACTATATAAATATCATGAAAATATAGCCTCCATGTCAACATGTCTGGCATGATAATCTGGCCATTATGATAACATAGTCATGACGGCAATTTATTCACTATAACAATATATCCACAGTGATCATATAATTGATGTGACAATACAGTCAAAGATGCAAAAAAGAAATATACAAATCATATTCAATATGGCAGTATAACTACATGACAATATAGATACTGTGACAAATAGTCGCTTTTGAATCATAGCAAACATATAGCCGGCAGGACAACATAGTCTCTATGACAAAATAGCGACAAAGACAGAATATATCATTATAATATAGACATCTTGACAGTATAGTCCTTAAAACAATTCAACAATCATGAAACTGTACCTGCAAAAACATTAGAGATGTCATGATTTTTAGTCAACATGATAAAATTATCAAAATGAAATGTCATCGGCATTACAATATAGTTACCATAATCATAGACCAATCATGATCATATATTCAGCAGGTTGACATAAACATTATCACAGTATAAAAACCATGACACTATAAGTGACATGATGATATGATATCCATACACATATACTTACAATACCAAAGAAGCCGCCATGAATATATTGTTATCATGATCATATAATCACAACAATATTGTAGGTAGTGACAAATATATTCCCAAGTACAAAATTAATCAAGACAATATTGCCATCAACTTGTTATAGCGACCAAGATAATGTAGCGAGCATTGTATTGAGAATTACAATACAGCCACCGTGCCAATGTCGTCACCATGACAATATAGCTACCATGAAAATATAGTAACTTTGATAATGTAGCTGCCATGGTAAAATATTCAAGATAGAAAATACCCAAAAGATAGCCACAACAAGAGTTTAGCTGCTAAGACGATATATCACCATGGCAATATCTCTAAAATGTTAGTATAGCCATCATGGCAATATATCAACAGAAAAAATACTCATCACAACGATATAGCTAACTTGACAATATACTACTCTGACAATATAGGTAACATTAAAAGACAGCCACCTCCTTGAAATATAAAAAAAAAATGACATAGCCGTCATAGCAATATGGTAACTAAACAATATAGCCATCATGGCAATATGGTAAACAAACAATATAGCCATCATTGCAATATGATTACCATAGCAATATATTCTTAATGACAATATAGTCACAAAGTCTTTATAGTCACGATGACAATACAGCTACCATGACAATACAGAAAACATCAAAATACAGTCACTAAGACAATATTGCCACTAATTCAACAAGTTAAAGGACAATGTAGATATTATGGCAACACAATCACGATGACAATATACTCATGAAATGTTATATAATCGTCATAATAAAACGATCCTACCATGAAAATACAATCACCCTGCCACTATGGCTTCCATTACAATATAGCCACAATAACAAAACATTCACCTCGACAGTACTGAAACCATAACAATATAGCATATCATGACAAAGTAGTCACTTGTTCATTTAATGAAAAAGAAAAATTTCGCTTCTATTATGGTATAACCTCAGGGACAAAATTTTATACACCATTAAAAAGCTGCCATGAAAATACAGTCATTATGACATAAATATCATGATAAAATAGTGACCATGGCAATATAGCCACTGTGAGATTATAGTCATTATGACAATATAGTCGCTATTAAAATACTGTCACCTTAATAATAAAGTTATCAAAATGATATATCGCTTGTGACAAAATATACATGATTACAAAATGACAGTATAGCACCTATAAAAAAGATCACCTTGCCACTATAGTCAAGGTGACGATATATACATCATAGCAACGTAAAGAAAAAGAGATGATAACCAGAACAACGGTATGTTCATAATGACAATACTGCAGATATGAAAATATGTTCCCCAAGATTATCCAGCTTCACTGACAATAAAGCCATCTTCACAAAAAGAGTACTATTGAAAACATAGGAAACGACTATACAGCCATCAAGACAGTACACCCGCCATGACAATAATCTCTCGATATAAATCAATCGCCAGGACAGTAGCGTCACCTTGATATTGAATATACAATCAGTACATGAACATCATGAAAATATAGCGTCCATATAAATATATTTGTCGTGAAAATATAGCCTCCATATGAATATCTTTAAAGTGACAGTTTCGCCATTCTGATAATATAGTCAACACGCTAATATATTCAACATAACAATAAAGCCACCTTGATCACGTAAATGATATGTCAATATAGTCAACGCAACAATAAACGCATTTCTAAATTATATCCACTCTGAGAATACAGCCACATGAAAATATAGATACTGTGACAATATAGACAGTTTTGGATCATAGCAAACATATAGCGTCCAACAAAATATAGTCTCTATGATAAAATAGCGAAAAAGACAGGAATTATCGTCACAATACAGTCACCTTCTCAGTATTGCCAATAAAACAGTGGAACAACCATGAAAATGTACTTACCATAACAATGTAGCTTACATGAAAATATAGTTACTATGACAAATTCATTACAATGAAAGACAAATGATATCACATTATGGTTTCGATAATCATACACCAATCATGATCATATAAGATAAAACCTTCAAAACAAAGCAAGGGTAGCGACAACGCAGGGAGGAATAGCTACAACCTAGCTCTGAAAGACGACAGCAGCTCCGTACACGTCGGTAGTTGGTGCCCGACTTTCATCAGGTGACTGCATTGTCATGATATGCTATATTGTCATGGTTTCAGTACTGTCGTAGTGAATGTATTATTATGTTTGCTGTATTGCAGTGGCAGGGTGGATAAATTTTCATGGTAGGATAATTTTGTTATCGCGGTTATATTGCATTTGTGATAATACTGTCATGGTGACTGTGTTCCAGTAATATCAATATTATAATTTAATTTGTTGAAGCGACTGCAATATTGTCGTAGAGACTCTAATGTCATGTTGCCTGTATTGTCATGATGGTTGCATGTCATCTTGACTATATAGTCATGTTGGTTATATTCCAGTTATGATTACATGGTTATGGTAAGTATATTGCCATGGTGACTATATTGATAGGTGACTACATTACCATGATAGCTATTTTTCATTTTTGTTATACTGTAAGGAGGAGACTGTCTTTTCATATTGAATATATTATCAGGGTAGCTATATTGTTCAGTTAGCTATGTCATTGTGGTGCTTATTTTCTTTTTCTGGTGGTATATTACCATGATGCCTAGACTAACATTTTGGCGATATTGGCATGGTGATATAGTGTCTTAGCAAATAAACTGTTATAGTGGATATGTTCTATGGGATTTTATTATCATAGTAGCTACATTTTCAATGTTACTATATTTTCATGGTAGCTACATTGTCTTGGTGACGATATTGCCATTGTGACTGTATTGTTATTTTTGATATAATGCCATCCTAACTACATTATCTTGGTCGCTATATTTACTTGCTGTCTATATTGCTATGGTTAATTTTGTCGTTGGGGATATATTTTGTCATTAACTACAATTTTGTTTTAATCATATGATCATGATAACAATATTTTCACGGAGGCTTATTTGGTAATGTGAGTGGAAGTGTATGGATATCATATTATCATATCACAATATTGTCATGGTTTTTATACTGTGATGGTGTTTATGTAAGCCTCCTGATGATATCATCATGATTGAAATATGATTATGGTAACTGAATTGTAATGGCGATTATATTTCATTGTTACAATTTTGTCATTTTGCCTTCATTTTCATGGTAGCTATATTGTTATGGCAGGTACATTTTCATTGTTGTTTCATTGTTTTATCGGCTATACTGTCAAGGTGACTATATCTTAATTAAAAATCTTTTCTTGGTCGCTATTTTGTCATGGACACTATATTATCCTGTAGCCTATATGTTTGCTATGATCCGAAAGAGACTATTTTGTCACAGCATCAATATTGTCAGGTGCTTATATAGCCATAATGAATATAATTTGAAGGCTTCCTTATTGTTGCGTTGACTGTATTGTTATATCACTTATATGATCATGGCTATATTGTTATAGTGAATATATTGCCGTCTTGACTATATTATCATATTGGCTAAATTGTCATGGTAAGTATGTTGACATGGATGCCTTATTTTCATGATGTTTATATAGTCGTTTCCTGTATTTTTACTGTTACTCTTTTGTGAAGATCGCTTTATTGTCATTGTAGCATTAGTGTCATGGGGGATATATTTTCATAGCTGCAGTATTGTCATTTTGAACATACCGTCATTTTCGCTATCTACTCATTTTGTTTATGTTGCGAAGATTTACATATCGTCACCATGGCTATATTGTCAAGGTGATCTCTTTTATAGTTGTTATATTGTCATTTTTTTTAGTCATGCATATTTTTTCATAAGCGATAATTATCGTGATAACTTTACTATTAAGGAGACAGTATTTTTTCATTGTGACAATGTTGACAATATGACTGTAATCTCTTAGTGGCTATATTGCTAAGATAACTATACTGTCATGGTGACTATTTTATGATGATGGTGATAATGACAATTTGACTGCATTTTCATTGTAGCATATTTAATGGTGTTGATTTTGCCCTTGAATATATATTATTAAAACGAAAATTTCCTTTTTTTTTAAATTATCATGTGAATATATTGTAATGATGTGCGATATTGTTATAGTTTCAGTACTTTCATGTTCAATGTATATTATGTTGGTTACATTACAATTAAAGTCATAGTGGCAGGGTAACTATATTTTCATGGTTGGATCATTTTGTTATGACAATTTTATTGTATTTGTGAGTATATTCTCATGGTTACTGTGTTGCCGTAATTTCTATATTGTCCTGGACACTACATATCCTGAAATCTATATTGTCATATCAGTTAAATGATGATGGTAGCTTTATTGTTATAGTGAATATCTCTTCGTCGAGAATATATCATCATAATGGCTAAATTGTCATAGGAAATATGTTGACATGAGGGCTATATTTTCATGATATTCATAAAGTCATTGAAAGATTACTATCAAGGTGAATCTAATAGCCTGGCGATTGATGTATATTGTGACATTATTGTCACGATAGCTGCATTGTCATGGAGGCTATATTGTCGTTTCCTATATTTTCAATGTTACTCTTTTGTGAAGATTACTTTATTGTCATTGTAGCTATAGTTTCATGGGGAATATATTTTCGTAGTAGCAGTATTGTCATTATGAACATATTGTCATTTTGGCTATCTGCTCATTTTGGTTGCATTGCGAAGATTTACATATCGTCACCTTGGCTATATTGGCAAGGTGATCTCTTTATAGTTGCTATATTGTCATTTTTTTTAATCATGTATATTTTTTCATGATTGATACATTATCTTGATAACTATATCATTAAAGTGACAGTATATTGTCATGGTGATTATATTATCATTTTGACTACAATCTCGTAGTGGCTATATGGCTAAGATAACTACATGTGACTACATTTTCATTGTAGCTTATTTAATGGTGTTGATTAACCCTTGGAGATATATCATTATAAAAAGGGATATTTCATTTTGTTTAAATTATGAGGTGAATACATTGTCATGATATGCTATATTCTTATAGTTTCAGTATTGTCATGGTGAATGTATATTATGTTGGCTACAATACAATGGAAGCCATAGTGGCAGGGTGGCTATATTTTCATGGTTTGATCATTTTGTTATTAGTATTTTATTGTATTTTTGAATATTTTGTCATGGTGACCGTGTTGCCATAATTTCTATATTGTCATTTGATTTATTAGATTGATGAGAATATTGTCATAGAGACTGTATTGTCATGGTGCCTGTATGGTCATCATGGTTGTCCTGTCATCGTGACTCTATGGTCATGATGGCTATACTGTTGTTAAGATTACATTCTTATGGTACCTATATTGCCATCATGGCTTTTTGTCATAGTAGCTATATTGTTAAGTTAGCTATTTTAATGTGGTGGGTATATTTTTTCCTTTTGGTATATTGCCATGATAGCTATACTATAATTTTGGAAAGATTAGCATGGTGATATAGTGTTCGCAGCCCAACTGTTGTTTTGGACTTTTTTTCATGGGAATACATTATCATGGTACCTACATTTTCAAGGTTACTATATTTCATGCAAGCTACATTGTAAAGATGACGATATTGGCATGCCTGATTTATTGTTATGTTCAATATAACGCCATCCTGGCTACATTATCTTGGTCGCTATATCAACTTGATGTCTATATTGCTATGGTGAATTTCATCGTTGGGGATGTATTTTGTCTTTACCTACAATTTGGTTATGATTATATGATCATGATAATATTTCTATGACGGCTTATGTGGCATCTTGAGTGTATCTGTCTGGATATCATATCATCATGTAACTTAATTTGTCATGCTTTTAAACGGTGATGGTGCTTATGTGAAAATGCTGATTACATTATCATCATTAATGTATGATTATTGTAACTATATAGCAATGGCAATACCTTTTTTGATCATTTTTGTATATTGACTTCATTTTGATAGTAGTTATATTGGCATGGCAGGTACATTTTCATGGTTCTGACATTGTTTTATGGGTTATACTGTCAAGGCGGCTGTATAGTATTGATAAATTCTGTTTTGGACGCTATTGTCTCCTGGACACTACATACTTTAGAAGCTATATGTTTGATATGATCAGAAAGCGACTATTTTGTCACGGTATCTATATTGTCAGGTGGCTATATTGACGTTGTGAACATATTGTGAATGTTTCTTTAATGTTGCGTTGACTATATTGTTATATCAGTTACATGACCATGGTGGCTTTGTTGTTTTCGTGAATATATTGTAGTTGTGACTATACTATCATAATGGCTAAATTGTCATGGGAAATATGTTGATATGGATGCTATATTCTCATGATACTTTTATGGTAATTGTAAAAATTTTGCCATGTTTTCTCTAATATCACAGTGATTGATTTATGTTTTAACATTATTGTTATGGTGGCTGTACAATCATGGTGGCTATATTGTCGTTTGATGGGTTTTCAATGTTACTATTTAGTGAATATGGCTTTAATATCAGTGTAGCTATACTTTCATTGGGAACAAATTTTCATAGTGACGCAATTGTCATTATGAAGTAAAGTCATTTTGGCTATCTTCTAATTTTGGTCACATTGCTATGTTATATATATCGTCACCTTGGCTACATTGGGAGTGTGATTTTTTTTATAGGTGGTATATTATCATATTTGATCGTCCATATTCTGTTATAAGCGATATATTATCATGATACCCATATCATTAAGTTAAAAATATTGACATAGCGACTATATTGTCTTTATGACTGTAATTTTATGATAACAATATAGGTACCCTGATATATAGGCAACATGAAAAGATAATCACCCCCTTGTAATATAACAAAAAATAACAATTAGCCATCATGGCAATATATTCATTTAACAATATAGCCGCCATGGCAATATAGTTACTATATAAATAAAAGCTTAATGGAAATATAACTAACATGACCATATAGACATGATGACAATATAAACACCAAGACAATACAGGAACCATGACATTATATTATGACAATATAGCCACCAATTCAACAAATCAAATGAGAGTATACATATTATGGCAACAGTCACCAAGACAATATACACACAAGTGGAAGAAAATCGACATAACAAAATGATTATATTATGAAAATATAGCCACTCTGCCACTATGGCTTCCATTGGAATATAGGCAACATAATAATACATATACAATGACATTCCTGAAACCATAACAATATAGCATATCACGACAATGTAGTCCCCTAACGATTTAATCAAAATGAGAATCTCGTTTTATAATGATACATCCTCAAGGGCAAACCCAATACCAATATAAAAAGTACCTTGAAAATGTAGTCACCATGATATTATAACCATCATGATGAAATGGACACCATGACAATAAAGTTACTTTGGCAAGATATGCAACATGATATCATTGTCATAATAACAATATAGTCAAAATGCCGATATATAGTTACCGGAATGTTATAGTTATCATGATAATGTATCCTTTACGACAAAAAATGCATGATTAGAAAAATGAAAATATAGCAATCGTAAAAAAAGATCACGTTGCTAATATAGCCAAAGTGATGATATATTTATGATAGAAATGTAACCAAAACAAGGAGGTATCCAAAATGACAGAATGCTCATAATGACAATAATTCAACTATGAAAATATATTCTCCATGACACTATAGATACACTGACAGTAAAGCTATCTTCACAAAAGCGTAAAATTAAAATACAGTAAACTACAATATAGCCACCATGCCAATACAGCCATCTTGACAATAATATCACGATATAATTCAATCACCAGGACAGTAGAGTCACCTTGACAGTAATCTTACAATGACTTTATGAATATCCTGAAAATATAGCCCCCATGTCAAGATATTTGCTATGACAATTTAGCCATTATGAAAATATACTCACGACGACAATCTATTCAATATGACAATAAAGCTCCATGATCATATAACTGATATGACAATATAATCAAAGCAAAAATATAGAAACATTCAACTTATATTCACAATGGCAATATAACCACCTGACAATATAGATACTGTTAATAGATAGTCGTTTTCGGATCGTAGCAAAAATATAGATTCCAAGGACTATATAGTCTCTGTGAAAAAACAGTGATTCAGACAGGATTTATCATCATTATATGTTGATAACATTATAGCTGTCATGGAATTGTAGTCAACATGACAAAATTATCACCAAGAAATAAAACATTATAATATAGTTACCATAATCATAAACCAATCATGATTATATAATCAGCAGTTTGACATAAACAAGATCATAGTGTAAAAACCATGACAATTTAAGTGACATGATGAGATGATATCCATTCACTTTCACTTACAATACCACATGAGTTTTCATGAAAATATTATCATGATCATATAATCACAACAGTATTGTCACTAATTACAAAATATATCCCGAAAGACAAAATTAACCATAACAATATAGCCATCAAGTTGATATAGTGACCAAGATAATGTAGCCAGGACGGCATTATATTGAAAGTAAGAATACAACCACCATGCCAATGTCTTCACCATGACAATTTAGCTACCATGAAAATATAGCAACCTTAACTATGTAGGTAACATGATAAAATATACAATTGAAAAATATCCACAACAAGAGTTTAGCTGCTAAAACACTATATCGCCATGCCAATATCGCCAAAATGTTATTATTGCCATCATGATAAAATACCGCCAGAAAAGAAATATATATACCCACTACTCGACAATATAGCTGTTCTGACAATATTGCCAACATGAAAAGACAGTCACCTCCTTGTTATATAACAAAAGTGAGAAATAGCCATCATGGCGATATAGTGATTTAACAATATAGCCACTATGGTAATATAGTTACCATAAAAATGTGATCTTAACGACAATGTAGCTAACATGACTATATAGTCACGTTGACAATACAACAACCGTGACAATGCAGATAACATGAAGGTACCGTCTCTAAGACAACATTGCCATCAATTTGACAAATTATATGACAATATAGATATTATGGCAACATAGTCACCATGACAATATACTTAGAAATACAATATAATCGCCATGATACAAATATCCTACAATGAAAATATAGCCACCTACCATTTTGGTTTCCATTGTAATGTAGAAACAGTAATAAAAGATTTACCATGACAGTACTGCAGCCATAACAGTATAGCATATCATGGCTATGTATTCAGCTGATAATTTAATCAAAGTAACAATTTCTCTTCTATAATGGTATATCCTCAAGGGCAATATCAACACCATTAAAAAAGCTTTTACGAAAATACAGTCATTATGACATTATAAAAATCATGATAAAAAAGTCACCATGACAATATAGTTATCTTGGCAATATAGCCACTTTGACATTATAGTCATAATGATAATATAGTCGCTATGACAAGATTGTCATCATAAAGATATAAGTATCATGATGCTATTTCGCTTATGACAAAGTATGCAAGAGTTAAATAATGACAATATATCACCTATAAAAAGATCACCTTGCCAATATAGATAAGGTGACGATATATACATTATAGCAAGGCAACTAAAATGAAAAGATAGCCAAAATGACGGTATGGTCATAATGACAATACTGCCCCTATGAAAATATGTTCCCCATGACACTATAACTACACTGACAACAAAGCCATATTCACAAAAGAGCAACATTGAAAATACAGCAAACGAGAATATAGCCGCCATCATAGTTTAGCCACCATGATAATAATGTCACGATACAAATCATCACCATGTCATTAGTCACCTTGATAATAAACTTACAATGACTATATAAATATCATGAAAATATAGCCTCCATGTCAACATATCTGCCATGATAATCTGGCCATTATGATAATATAGTCATGACGGCAATTTATTCACTATAACAATATAGCCACAGTGATCATATAACTGATGTGACAATACAAAGAAGCAAAAAACAAAATTTACAAATTATATTCACTATGGCAGTATAACTACATGACAATATAGATACTGTGACAAATAGTCGCTTTTGAATCATAGCAAACATATAGCCGGCAGGACAACATAGTCTCTATGACAAAATAGCGACCAAGACAGGATATATCATTATAATATAGACACCTTGACAGTATAGACCATAAAACAATGTAACAATCATGAAACTGTACCTGCCAAAACATTATAGATGTCATGAAATTTTAATCAACATGACAAAATTATCATAATGAAATATCATCGGCATTACAATATAGTTACCATAATCATAGACCAATCATGATAATATAATCAGGAGGTTGACATAAAGTTTATCACAGTATAAAAACCATGGCAGTATACGTGACATGATGATATGATATCCATACACTTACACTTACAATACCAAAGAAGCCGCCATGAATATATTGTTATCATGATCATATAATCACAACAATATTGTAGGTAGTGACAAATATATCCCCAACGACAAAATTAATCATAGCAATATAGCCATCAACTTGTTATAGCGACCAAGATAATGTAGCGAGCATTGTATTGAGAATTACAGTACAGCCACCGTGCCAATGTCGTCACCATGACAATATAGCTACCATGAAAATATAGTAACGTTGATAACGTAGCTGCTATGGCAAAATATTCAAGATAGAAAATACCCAAGAGATAGCCACAACAAGAGTTTAGCTGCTAAGACGATAAATCACCATGACAACATCTCTAAAATGTTAGTATACCCATCATGGCAATAATTCAACAGAAAAAATACTCATCACAACGAGATAGCTAACTTGACAATATACTACTCTGGCAATATAGGTAACATTAAAAGACAGTCACCTCCTTGAAATATAAAAGAAAAAAAAATGACAAATAGGTATCATAGCAATATGGTAACTAAACAATATAGTCATCATGGCAATATGGTAGCCAAACAATATAGCCATCATGGCAATATGATTACCATAGCAAAATATTCTTAATGGCAATATAGTCACCATGTCCTTATAGTCACGATGACAATAAAACTACCATGACAATACAGAAAACATCAAAATACAGTCTCTAAGACAATATTGACACTAATTCAACAAGTTAAATGACAATATAGATATTATGGCAACAAAATCACGATGACAATATAGTCATCCTGCGACTATGGCTTCCATTACAATATAGCCACAATAACAAAACATTCACCACGCCAGTACTGAAACCATAACGATATAGTATATCATGACAATGTAGTCACTTGATCATTTAATGAAAAATAAAAATTTCGCTTCTATTATGGTATAACCTCAGGGACAAAATTTTATACACCATTAAAAAGCTGCTGTGAAAATACAGTCACTATGACATAAATATCATAATAAAATATTGACCATGGCAATATAGCCATTCTGAGATTATAGTCATTATGACAATATAGTCGCTATTAAAATACTGTCACCTTAATAATAAAGTTATCAAAATGATATATCGCTTTTACAAAATATGCATGATTACAAAATGACAGTATAGCACCTATAAAAACGATCACCTTGCCACTATAGTCAAGGTGAAATATAGGTGATATATAGTCAAGGTGACGATATATATATCATAGCAACGTAAAGAAAAAGAGATGATAACAAGAAAGACGGTATGTTCATAATAACAATGCTGAAACTATGAAAATATTTTCCCCACGATTCTCCAGCTTCACTGACAACAAAGCCATCTTCACAAAAAGAGTGCTATTGAAAAAATAGCAAACGGCTATACAGCCATCAAGACAGTACAGCCACCATGACAATAATCTCTCGATATAAATCAATCGCCAGGACATTAGCGTCACCTTGATAATGAATATACAATCAGTACATGAACATCAGGAAAATATAGCGTCCATATAAATATATTTATCATGAAAATATAACCTCCATATGAATATCTTTAAAGTGACAGTTTCGCCATTCTGATAATATAGTCAAGACGCTAATATACTCACCATAACAATAAAGCCACCATGATCACATAAATGATATGACAATATAGTCAACGCAACACTAAACGCATTTATAAATTATGTCCACTCTGAGAACATAGCCACATGAAAATATAGATACTGTGACAAAATAGTCATTTTTGGATCATAACAAACATAAAGCGTCCAAGAGAATATAGTCTCTATGACAAAATAGCGAAGAAGACAGGATTTATCATTACAATACAGTCACCTTGACAGTATAGCCAATAAAACAGTGGAACAACCATGAAAATGTACCTACCGTAACAATATAGCTTACATGAAAATATAGTTACTGTGACAAATTCATTACAATGAAATACAAACGATATCCCATTATGGTTTCGATAATCATACACCCATCATGATCATATAAGATAAAACCTTCAAAACAAAGGAAGGGTAGCGACAACGCAGGAAGGAATAGCTACAACCTAGTTCTGAAAGGCGACAGCAGCTTGTTGACGTCAGTAGCTGGTTCGCTATTGTCATCTAGTGACTACATTGTCATGATATGCTATAATGTCATGGTTTCAGTACTGTCGTAGTGAATGTATTATTATGTTAGCTATATTGCAGTGGCAGGTTGGCTAAATTTTCATGGTAGGAAAATTTTGTTATCGCGGTTATATTGCATTTGTGATAATACTATCATGGTGACTGTGTTCCAGTAATATCTATATTATCCTTTAATTTGTTGAAGCGATTGCAATATTGTCGTAGAGACTCTAATGTCATGTTGCCGTATTGTGATGATGGTTGCATGTCATCTTGACTGTATATTCATGTTGGTTATATTCCAGTTATGATTACATTGTTATGGTAAGTATATTGCCATGGTGACTATATTGATAGGTGATTACATTGCCATGATAGCTATTTTTCATTTTTGTTATACTGTAAGGAGGTGACTGTCTTTTCATATTGAATATATTATCAGGGTAGCTATATTGTTAAGTTAGCTACATCATTGTGGTGCTTATTTTCTTTTTCTGGTGGTATATTGCCATGATGCTTAGACTAATATTTTGGCGATATTGGCATGGTGATATAGTGTCTCAACAAATAAACTGTTATTGTGGATATGTTCCATGGGATTTTATTATCATAGTAGCTACATTGTCAATGTTATATATTTTCATGGTAGCTCCATTGTCATGGTGACGATATTGCCATTGTGGCTGTATTGTTATTTTCAATATAATGCCATCCTAACTACATAATCTTGGTCGCTATATTTACTTGCTGGCTATATTGCTATGGTTAATTTTGTCGTTGGGATATATTTTTTATTAACTACAATTTTGTTTTAATCATATGATCATAATAACAATATTTTCATGGCGGCTTATTTGGTAATATGAGTGCAAGTGTATGGATATCATATTATCATTTCACTATATTGTCATGGTTTTTATACTGTCATGGTGTTTATGTCAGCCTTCTGATGATATTCTCATGATTGATATATGATTGTGGTAGCTAAATTGTAATGGCGATTATATTTCATTGTGACAATTTTGTTATGTTGCCTGCATTTTCATAGTAGCTATATTGTTATGGCAGGTACATTTTCATTTTTGTTTCATTGTTTTATCGGCTATACTGTCAAGGTGACTATATCTTAATTATAAATCTTGTCTTGGTCGTTATTTTGTCATGGACACTATATTGTCCTGGAGCTTATATGTTTGCTATGACCCGAAAGAGACTATTTTGTCACAGTATCAATTTTGTCAGGTGCTTATATTGCCATAATGAATATAATTTGAAGGCTTCCTTATTGTTGCGTTGACTGTATTGTCATATCACTTATATGATCATGGCTATTTTGTTATAGTGAATATATTGCCATCTTGACTACATTATCATATTGGCTAAATTGTCATGTTAAGTATGTTGACATGGAAGCCTTATTTTCATAATGTTTATATAGTCAGTGAAATATATCGTGACATTATTGTCATAGTGGCTGTACTTTCATGGTGGCTATATAGTAGTTTGCTGTATTTTCACTGTTACTCTTTTGTGAAGATTACGTCATTGTCATTGTAGCTATAGTGTCATGGGGGATATATCTTCATAGCAGCAGTATTGTCATTATGAACATACCGTCATTTTGGCTATCTACTAATTTTGGTTATATTGCGAAGATTTACATATCGTCACCTTTGCTATATTGTTAAGGTGATATCTTTTATACTTGCTATGTTGTCATTTTTTTTAGTCATGCATATTTTTTCATAAGCGATACATTATCGTGATAACTTTACTATTAAGGTGACGGCATATTGTCATTGTGACAATGTTGACAATATGACTATAATCTCTTAGTGGCTATATTGCTAAGATAACTATACTGTCATGGTGACTATTTCATGATGATGGTTATAATGACAGTTTGACTGCATTTTCATTGTATCATATTTTATGGTGTTGATTTTGCCCTTGAAGATATATTATAAAAACAAGAATTTCCCTTTTTTTAAATTATCATGTGAATATATTGCCATGATATGCGATATTGTTATAGTTTCAGTACTGTAATATTGAATTTATAATATGTTGGTTACATTACAATTAAAGTCATAGTGGCAGGGTAACTATATTTTCATGGTTGGATCATTTTGTTATGACGATTTTATTGTAATTGTGAGTATATTCTCATGGTTACTGTGTTGCCGTAATTTCTATATTGTCCTGGACACTACATATCCTGAAATCTATATTGTCATATCAGTCATATGATCATGGTAGCTTTATTGTCATAGTGAATATCTTGTCGTCGTGACTATATTATCATAATGGCTAAATTGTCATAGGAAATATGTTGACATGAGGGCTATATTTTCATGATATTCATAAACTCCTTGAAAGATTACTATCACGGTGACTCTAATAGCCTGGCGATTGATGTATATCGTGACATTATTGTCACGATAGCTGCATTGTCATGGTGGCTATATTGTCGTTTCCTGTATTTTCAACGTTACTATTTTATGAAGATTGCTTTATTGTCATTGTAGCTATAGGGTCATGGGGAATATATTTTCGTCGTAGCAGTATTGTCATTATGAACATATCGTCATTTTGGCTATCTGCTCATTTTGGTTACATTACGAAGATTTACATATCGTCACCTTGGCTATATTGGCAAGGTGATCTCTTTACAGTTCCTATATTGTCATTTTTTTTTAATCATGTATATTTTTTCATGAGTGATACATTATCTTGATAACTATATAATTAAAGTGACAGTATATTGTCATGGTGACTATATTGTCATTATGACTACAATCTCTTAGTGGCTATATTACTAAGATAACTACATGTGACTACACTTCCATTGTAACTTATTTAATGGTGTTGATTTACCCTTGGATATATATCATTATAAAAATGGATATTTCATTTTTGTTTAAATTATGAGGTGAATACATTATCATGATATGCTATATTGTTATTGTTTCAGTACTGTCATGGTGAATGTATATTATGTTGACTACATTACAATGGAAGCCATAGTGGCAGGGTGGCTATATTTTCATGGTTTGATCATTTTGTTATTAGTATTTTATTGTATTTTTGAATATATTGTCATGATGACTGTGTTGCCATAATTTCTATGTTGTCATTTGAGTTATTAAATTGATGGCAATATTATAATAGAGACTGTATTGTCATGTTGCCTGTGTGGTCAACATGGCTGTCTTGTCATCGTGACTCTATGGTCATGATGGCTATACTGTCATTAGGATTACATTCTTATGGTAACTATATTGCCATCATGGCTTTTTGTCTGAGTAGCTATATTGTTATGTTAGCTATCTTATTGTGGTGGGTATTTTTTTTCATTTTGGTATATTGCCATGATGGCTATACTAGAATTTTGGCAAGATTAGCATGGTGATATAGTGTTCGTAGCCCCATTGTTCTTATGGACATTTTTTCATAGGAATACATTATCATGGTACCTACTTTGGCTAGGTTACTATATTTCATGCGGGCTATATTGTAAAGATAACGATATTGACATGGCGGGTGTATTGTTATGTTCAGTATAACGCCATCCTTTCTACATTATCTTGGTCGCTATATCAACTTGATCAATTTCATCGTTGGGGATGTATTTTGTCTTTACCTACAATTTGGTTGTGATTATATGATCATGATAATATTTCTATGACGGCTTATTTGGCATCTTGAGTGTATCTGACTGGATATCATATCATGTAACTTAATCTATCATGCTTTTAAATGGTGATGGTGCTTATGCGAAATTGCTGATTACATTATCCTCATTAATGTATGATTATTGTAACTATATAGCAATGGCATTATCTCTTTTGATCATTTTGGTATGTTGACTTCATTTTGATAGTAGTTATATTGGTATGGCAGGTACATTTTCATGGTTCTGACATTGTTTTATGGGCTATACTGTCAAGGTGGTTTGTATAGTATTGATAAATTCTGTTTTGGACGCTATTGTCTCCTGGACAGTATATACTTTAGAGGCCATATGTATCCTATGATCCGGAAGCGACTATTTTGTCACGGTATCTATATTGTCAGGTGCCTGTATTGACGTTGTGAACATATTCTGAATGTTTCTTTAATGTTAGGTTAGGTTATATGGCCATGGTGGCTTTGTTGTTATAGTGAATATATTGTAGTTGTGACTATACTATTATAAAGGCTAAATTGTCATGGGAAATATGTTGATATGGATACTATATTCTCATGATACTTTTATGGTAATTGTAATAATTTTTCAATTTTACTCTATGATTTAAGTTGTAACATTATTGTTATGGTGGCTGTACAATCATGGTGGCTATGTTGTCGTTTGATGCGTTTTCAATGTTACTATTTAGTGAATAAGGCTTTAATGTCAGTGTAGCTATACTTTCATTGGGAACAAATTTTCATAGTGACGCAATTGTCAATATGAAATAAAGTCATTTTGGCTATCTTCTAATTTGGGTTACATTACTATGTTATATATATCGTCACCTTGGCTATATTAGGAAGGTGATTTTTTTTATAGGTTGCATATTGTCATTTTCTCATCGTGCATATTCTGTTATAAGCTATATATTATCATGATACCCATATTATTAAGGTGAAAATATTGGCATGGCGACTATATTGTCTTTATGACTATAATCTTATGATAACAATATAGGTACCCTGATATATATGCAACATGAAAAGACAATAACCCCCTTGTAATATAACAAAAAATAACAAATAGCCATCTTGGCAATATATTCATTTAACAATATAGCCACCATGGCAATATAGTTACCATATCAATATAATCTTAATGGAAATATAACTACCATCACTATATAGACACGATGACAATACAACCACCAAGACAATACAGGAACCATGACATTACATTATGAAAATATAGCCACTAATTCAACAAATCAAATGACAGTATGGATATTATGGCAACAGTCACCTGACAATATACACACAAGTGGAATATAATCGACATAACAAAATGATTATATTATGAAAATATAGCCACTCTGCCACTATGGCTTCCATTGGAATATAGCCAACATAAAATACATATACAATGACATTCCTTAAACCATAACAATATAGCATATCACGACAATGTAGACCCCTAATGATTTAATCCAAATGAGAATCTCGTTTTATAATGATACATCCTCAAGAACAGACCCAACACCAATATAAAAGCTACCGAGAAAATGTAGTCACCAAGACATTATAACCATCATGATAAAATAGACACCATGACAATAAAGTTACTTTGGCAAGATATCCAACATGATATCATTGTCATAATAACAATATAGTCAAAATGCCAATATATAGTTACCGGAATATTATAGTTATCATGATAATGCATCACTTAAACAAAAAATGCATGATTAAAAAATGAAAATATAGCAACAGTAAAACAAGATCACTTTACTAATATAGCCAAAGTGATGATATATATATATGATAGAAATGTAACAAAAGAAGGAGGTGGCCATAATGACAGTATCATCATAATGACAATAATTCCACTATGAAAATATATTCTCCATGACACTAGTTAAACTGACAGTAAAGCTATCTTCACAAAAGCGTAAAATTAAAATACAGCAAACTACAATATAGCCACCATGACAATACAGCTATCTTGACGATATATAATATTACGATATAACTCAATCACCAGGACAATAGTCACCTTGACAGTAATCTTACAATGACTTTATAAATATCATGAAGATATAGCCCCCATGTCAAGATATTTGCTATGACAATTTAGCCATCATGAAAATATAGTCACGACGACAATATATTCACTATGACAATAAAGCTACCATGAGCATATAACTGATATGACAATATAATTAAAGCAAAAATATAGAAACATTCAACTTATATTCACAATGGCAATATAACCACCTGACAATATAGATACTGTTAATAGATAGTCGTTTTCGGATCACAGCAAAAGTATAGACTCGAAGGACAATAGAGTATCTGTGAAAAAACAGTGACTCAGACAGGATTTATCATCAAGATATGCTCATAACATAATAGCTGTCATAGAATTGTAGTCAACGAGACAAAATTATCACAATGAAATAAAACGACATTACAATATAGTTACCATGAACATACACCAATCATGATTATATAATCAGCAGGTTGACATAAACAAGATCATAGTGTAAAAACCATGACAATTTAATTGACATGATGAGATGATATCCATTCACTTACAATACCACATAAGTTTTCATGAAAATATTATCATGATCATATAATCACAACAATACTGTCACTAATTGCAAAATATATCCCGAAAGACAAAATTAACAATAGCAATATAGCCATCAAGTTGATATAGCTACCAAGATAATGTAGCCAGGACAACATTATATTAAAAGTAAGAGTACAATCACCATGCCAATGTCTTCACCATGACAATGAAGCTACAATGAAAATATATTAACCTTGACTATGTAGCTACAATGATAAAATATACAATTGAAAAATATCCACAACAAGAGTTTAGCTGCTAAAACACTATATCGCCATGCCAATATCGCCAAAATGTTATTATTGCCATCATGATAATATACCGCCAGAAAAAAAATATATATACCCACTACTCGACAATATAACTATTCTGACAATATCGCCAACATGAAAAGAGAATCACCTCCTTGTTATATAAAAAATGACAAATAGCCATCATGGTGATATAGTGATTTAACAATACAGCCACTATGGTAATATAGTTACCATAACAATTTGATCTTAACGACAATGTAGCCAACATGACTATATAGTCAAGATGACAATACAACCACCCTGACAATGCATATAACATGACAGGACCGTCACTAAGACAACATTGCCATCAATTTGACAAAATATATGACAATATAGATATTATGCCAACATAGTCACCATGAAAATATACTCAAAAATGCAATATAATCGCCATGATAAAACTATCCTGCCATGAAAATATAGCACCTACCATTTTGGTTTCCATTGCAATGTACAAACAGTAATAAAAGATTTACCATGACAGTACTGCTACCATAACAGTATAGCATCTCATGGCAATGTATTCAGCTGATAATCTAATCAAAATGACAATTTCTCTTCTATAATGGTATATCCTCAAGGGCAATATCAACACCATTAAAAAAGCTTCTATGAAAATACAGTCATTATGACATTATAAAAATTATGATAAAAAAGTCACCATGACAATATAGTTATCTTGGCAATATAGCCACTGTGACATTATAGTCATAATGATAATATAGTCGCTATGACAACATTGTCACCATAAAAATATAATTAGCATGATAATATTTCGCTTATGACAAAGTATGCAACAGTTAAATGATGACAATATATCACCTATAAAAAGATCACTATGCCAATATAGCTAAGGTAACGATATATACATTATAGCGAGGCAACTAAAATGAAAAGATAGCCAAAAGGACGGTATTTTCATAATGACAATACTGCCACTACGAAAATATGTTCCCCATGACACTATAGCTACACTGACAACAAAGCCATATTCACAAAAGAGCAACATTGAAAATACAGCAAACGAGAATATAGCCACCATCATAGTTCTGCTACCATGATAATAATGTCACGATACAAATCATCACCATTTCATTAGTCACCTTGATAATAAACTTACAATGACTATATAAATATCATGAAAATATAGCATCCATGTCAACATGTCTGCCATGATAATCTGGCCATTATGATAATATAGTTATGACTCCAATTTATTCACTATAAGAATATATCCACAGTGATCATATAATTGATGTGACAATACAGTCAAAGAGGCAAAAAAGAAATATACAAATCATATTCACTATGGCAGTATAACTACATGACAATATAGATACTGTGACAAATAGTAGCTTTTGAATCATAGCAAACATGTAGCCGGCAGGACAACATAGTCTCTATGACAAAATAGCGACAAAGACAGGATATATCATTATAATATAGACACCTTGACAGTATAGACCATAAAACAATGTAACAATCATGAAACTCTGCCTGCCAAAACATTACAGATGTCATGAAATTTTAGTCAACATGGCAAAATTATCATAATGAAATATCATCGGAATTACAATATAGTTACCATAATC